>NC_090762.1:57515334-57530334 GCF_036898095.1 Palaemon carinicauda | reverse complement strand
TGTATTGTTTATCTTTGTTGTTATTTTTCTATATAGAATAATATCTACATTGTACATAAAATATCAGTACATCTTTGGTGAAAAGTTGCTATAAAAAAGCCAACAGCGTTTTCATAATATTATTATTTTTAGTAAGATAATAAGACAAACCTATGAACAGGAAAAACGCAATCCTATATGAAACTCGAGCTCACATAACTTTTAATGTATTGTTCAAGTTTTTTTTACAGGTAAGCATAATTTTTCACCCTCATGTTTGCTGACTATTTTGTTCGTTTAACTATATATACTGTATGTATTTTTTTTTAAATTGATTATTTGTTTCGAGAAATTCTAACCAGGCCTTGAAAATATCATAAAAAGCTCTCTGTCAAAACTTGCCTTTTATACTTCTGTTACAACGAACAGCGATGTTATGGAGGATAAACAGCACAGAAGTAGAGAAGTAAATATATGTATTAGTTGTTGCACCAGGAGGCTTTTTGAAGTCGATCTGAATGATGGAGAAGTCAACTGAGTATGTAAGCGAAAAGCTCTAAGAGCTAATGTGTATTTAAATATATACTTCTAGGGACTTTCTTATCTAGCAACATGTGTCATTTGCCTGCAGGTCGTTTGAAATTTACATAAAGACTCGTATTTTCTCTTCGAAGATACACCAAAGATACATCAGTGATAGGCCATGAGTCATCGCTTTGCTGAAGCAGCGTTCTTTTGTGTGTTCTTGAAAAAAAAAAATGTGATGTAGTTGAAAATAGCAGGGAGGCTTAATTACCAGTAGTTAAAAGATGGATTTCAATGATAGCGTTCCTTGTCCTCGTAAAGTACGTAGCTCTGTTCAAAATTTATAGCATTGTGAGAATTTTTTTCTAAATCGTGGGGAAGGATATTATAATTGTTGTTCTTCCTTTTCTTTAAATGTGGTTTTTAATGGCATTATAAATGGGCATGTCTTTGGAGTGACATACGCGCTATATATTATACGTTTCTGCCTTTGTCAGTCATTGTACTCCCGTGTATTCATAAAATGAAATATAACGTCAGATAAAAATGTATATTTTTTAGTTCTGAAAAGAATACATAGTTCGTTGAACATCTTAGCTAATCAATGTGTTTCACTATTACAAATGTTAGTATGTTTCATGATATATAACATAACATCTACGCTAAACTTTGGACAAAGTAGAAAATATTCCTTGATATAATACTGCAAAGTTAGACACCAATATTCGGCATAGTGTCGTCATAGTTTTGCAACTTCTTTTTCAGTTTTAGTATTGCTGTTTATATTTGCTGTATATTGCTATTTTTATTTATTCATTTATTTCTCTTTGAAATATGCCTACGTTTAACACCAGACAGGCCACAACTTTTCGTCAGATGTGACAATATAGTTGTTATTGATAAGATCTTAATGTGATGTTTAACGTTTAAATTTGTAAAAATTAAGTTATTTACCTGAATGAATTAACATCGTAATTGATGTCAATCATTTTGAAAATAAAACGGATGTAACTTCAATAGGAATAGAATTTTTTTTAATAAGAAAATTTCAATAAAAAGAGTAACTGTTTATATTAAGAAATAATAGAAGTTTGACTATCTTTTTCTCGGTAGTCCTTCAATACAAATCAATTAGAAAATCATAAACCTTGTTGCGTGTTCAGGGAACAATAAAATTTTATAACTTCTTGAGAAAGATAAGAATGGGACGGTAATTAAACTTTAATCTTCAACCTTCGAATTAGTTGCAGTGGGCACTCAAGTCAAGAACCTGGGATGAGAATCTTATAGAACATCGAGAGAGAGTTTATTCATAAGAGGTCGCTCCATCTTCAAATCTAACTTACCCCCAAAAGTTTCACTGACTATCATCTATAGCTGTTTGACACATTAAAAGATAGACACAGACAGAAGAGGGAATAATGAAAACACAACGTTGTTATAGTCGGAATTGAAGTACGAAGATAGAGAGATAATGATAAAAGTTTGTGTTCTGAAAGGATTATAAAGATGATGAAGTATAATGATTCTGCATTCATCATCCACGCTAGAACAAGCGACGCTTTAAGGCACGGTATGGTGGGGGTTGGATTGTGCAGGGCGGGGTGGGGTACCATATTTAACGGAGATATGCTTGTTATTATTCCAAAGATACCTTTGTATTGGAAACGTGTTTGCTGTCATTTTTATATACAGTTGTACGAATACTACTAATAAGGTAAAAGTGTATGCCTAGCATATACGCAAACATAAAAGTATGTATACACGTGTGTGTGTATGTATATATATATATATATATATATATATATATATATATATATATATATATATATATACCTGCTGCTTCCTCCGGTGCCTTAGATGACCGCGGAGGTAGCAGCAGTAGGGGACTCAGCAGTATGAAGCTTCATCTGTGGTGGAAATGTGGGAGGTTGGGCTGTGGCACCCTAGCAGTACCAACTGAACTCGGCTGAGTCCCTGGTTAGGCTGGAGGAACGTAGAGAGTAGAGGTCCCCTTTTTTGTTTTGTTTCTTGTTGATGTCGGCTACCCCCCAAAATTGGGGGAAGTGCCTTTGGTATGTGTATGTATATATATATATATATATACATATATACATATGTATATATATATCATCAGATGTTACTAGTCCACTGCAGAACAAAGGCCTCAGATATGTCCTTCCACTTGCATCTGTTTATGGTCTTTCTACGCCAGTCTATATCCGCAAATTTTCTTAGCTTGTCAATCCATCGTCTTCTCTTCCTCCCCTCTGCTTCTTTTGCAATCTCTAGGGACCCATTATATTATTCTTAATATCCATCTATTATTTGTCATTCTCATTACATGTCTTGGCCATGGCCATTTCTTTTCCTTATATCTTGGTAGAATATTCTCTACTTTAGTTCTCGTATCCATGTTGCTCTTTTTCTGTCTCAGTGTTATTCCCATCATTATTCTTTACATAGCCCTTTGAGATCTAACTAGGTTTTGTTCTTAGGCTTTAGTAAGGCTCCAAGTTTCTGATTGATAAATTAATACTGGTATGACCTATATGATATAATATGTGATAGCCTTTTGGCACTCGCCAAGACTTTTGTGATTAGATTGGTAGTTAAACGCTTGTCACCATGGTTGTGACTCACCACAGCTGGCTCTCGCAAGTACTAATTCACGGTACCTTGTCAATGGAAGGGTATTGGCTTGTTCAGGAAATTTTGTTTTAATGTTTTCTTTGCTGTTATGAACACTACAATTATATATATATATATATATATATATATATATATATATATATATATATATATATATATATATATTATATATATACATACTCAAATAAGCCATATATTTTTTATACATTAATGTCTGAATTCTCTCAACGACCTCGGGATCAGAGCTCCGGGTAAAATCACACAAAAACAAGAGCTTGTGACCGGACGGGAGTCGAACCCTGGTCCGGCAAACTTGTATAGACAGTGACTAAATCACTTGGCCAAGTGGTTTAGTCACTGTGTATACAAGTTTGCCGGAGCAGGGTTCGACTCCCGGCCGTTCAGAAGATCTTGTCTGTGTGATTTCGCCTGGGGCTCTGATCCCGAGGTCGTTAAGAGAATCCAGACATCAATGTATCAAAAATATATGGCTTATTTGAATATGAAAAACATGTCTAAATGTGCAAATTATATATATATATATATATATATATATATATATATATATATATATATGTATATATATACATAGTATATATATATATATATATATATATATGTATATATATATGTATGTATGTATATATACATACACACATATATATATGTCGTATATATGTGTATATATATATATATATATATATAGTTTGTGTGTGTATATGAATCATAATATCTCCGTCAAATATTTTCCCCGTTTTACCCCTGAATCTTTCACGTTAGAACAGTTTACGAGAGGTATTTACTATTTATGAATTGGGCTACATATTCTGGTGCAGTGGCCTGCACAGCCATTCAGCACCCAACTGCAACTTGGGAAAACCATTGCAGTGAAAATATTTAGTGTAGTTGAGTAGATGTTCGAGAGCAAGATTGAGGAAAGGAAACGAGTGCAGGTGAAGAACAGGCATGTAAAGCAAGGGCAGCTAGGCACCGAAGGAACTCTTAATTAATGCTTACAGTACACCTGGTGAGGTGCACTGACAGCACTATTCCCCTTCGGGAAAGGGTGAGTTAGATGCCAGATGGAAATGTTAGAAATATCTTTTTTTCGTTTGCAAGTTTTCACCAACCTGGGATGAGGATTACCTCGATCTGACTCCGCCGTTTTGATAGTCTACTATCGTTTTGATGGAAACTCAGCCTCTCGTTTTTGCATTTTTTCTGTTTTCGTCTCTTTCTCTCACCATCATAGTTGCGACCCGCAACGATTGGCTAACAACTATGTATAAAATTCGTTACTTATCTGAACAGAAGCAGTCTCAGTTTTTTTCAGTTTTTATGATCGATGATGCAATTTATTTCTCCTTTTCTTGTCCCAGAGAGAGAGAGAGAGAGAGAGAGAGAGAGAGAGAGAGAGAGAGAGATGATGATGATGATGATAAGGGGTATTTGCATAAGGATATCATAACAGCTTTAAGCAGTAGATAGAACCCATTAAAGCTAGAGGACCAGTGGTCTTGAAATGAAAAAACAATTTTTATAAAACAAATGTAGTTCGTATCGTTTCTCTGACAGCTGCAGTACAGAGAACGAAAATTTTTCAGTTTTTTAGACTGCAATATCACGGTAAAAAAAAAAAAAACGCTTTAGTTTACACTGCATGAAGGACAAGGCTATAATAAGTTATTACTAAATATCGGTCGTAGCGAGGTCTATTTGATATCGGCAAATATAGTCAATTGGCAATGCTTAAAGATTGAACTTGAACGTGTGTTGTCAGTTTTGATACACATTGAAAAGTAATGATTATGAGTTTTTTTTTTTTTTTTTCAGTTGCAGTCGTTCGTTCCATTCTGTACATCTTAAATAAACACACGTACGATGTGCCTCCTCCTGATTTCAGTGTTCAATGGTTCTTATTTTTCTCTATATTTAATCAAGTTTATATTTTCTATTTTTAAGATTGTTTGGTATAAAGTGCGAATTAGTAGTGCTTTCATTGTTAACGAGATGTCATTATGTCAATTTTAAATATGTTGAATATGGAATTGCGTGCATGTATGCGTGTTTTTGTGTGGGTGTATGTTGGTGAATTTGTTTGAACTAATATCTAAATTTCTTCGTTGGCCTTTCGCCCATTCTAAGTTTTTGAATTTTGCTCGTTTTGATAACTTACTCTCCAAGATGAAA
The DNA here is from genome assembly GCF_036898095.1 of Palaemon carinicauda. Classification (NCBI taxonomy): domain Eukaryota; kingdom Metazoa; phylum Arthropoda; class Malacostraca; order Decapoda; family Palaemonidae; genus Palaemon; species Palaemon carinicauda. The sequence continues at coordinate 57,524,988 of NC_090762.1, read as the reverse complement.
TCTAAGGGCTGTCTAAAGAAGACAGCTGTAATTTCAGTAATCTTATGAAGCATGTCACAAGTACCTGTATTGGTAGATATATTGAATGGATTGAACTTATTTTCAGGAATATTCTATTCAGAATGCATTCGTTTTGAATGTGTACCCCACAATTTGTGGCTGTAACAATGTGAAGTTTTTGTTTCACACGTTGATAACCAATCACCTAAGCGATAATATTTAGGTCTTTAAAGATCTGTTTGGCATTATTTTTAGAATGATAGCATGTATTGACCAAAACAGCTTAACGTAACTTGACTTGTAGCGTACCTGCTGAACTACCTTATATATACTGATGTAGCTTAAGGCGGACTAATTTTCAGATAATGTCATGTAGTTTTACCTGTCAAACTATGCCATTTTCTTGGTAAGAAAAGTTAACATATGTCCAGATGGTTCCCCCAAAAATCTCTTTCTATTTCGCAGCTGTTTAGTTGATCCCTTGAAAAGAGTTGATTTCTATAATGATCTTTAGTAACCATTTATTCTATTTTCTCTTATGCTGATAAATAGGACAAAATCCGTAATTTACAAGCATGTCCCCTGACAAATAAAACCCTAGAATCATAAGCTTTTATTGGAAGTGACTTTTATTACGTCCGCAATAATCTGTGCTGGGATACAAGTTTCGTAAGTCATGAAAACCATTATGTTCTTCAGTAGCATTTTCCCACTGAAGGAAGAATAGGGATTTACCCTAAAATATTAAGGAAAAGGGGAATAGATATAAAACTCGATTCTATCCGAAGGACGACTGGGACTAGATTCAGGTAGTAAACCTCGTTTACAACCAGTCATTAAAACTATAATCCAGCAGGTAAGTTACCTGATCACTCCTTGAATAGGATCAGTATAACAGTCCAAAAGTGAGGTATCCCTCGTAAGCAGCCGATCTCCCGATTATACGGTCTCGGACAAACAATGATTTTATACATGTTATATTCAGTACTGTAATATCACTGAAAAATAAACAACTGCTTTCTTATGTTTATCTAAATAAATGCAGAGAATGTCTCAAAGTACCATTCAATCTCCTATGTAAGATTGTTATATATGCTTTGTATTTAGCATTCATCGCGAAACACTTTTTGCTAGATATATATCAGAAATAACCCATATAGGCTCTTCATTGAAGAAGGGTTGTATTTTAGCATTAGCTAAATCAGTAATAAGGGTTTAAGTATTTTACTTTGACGTGGAGAAAATTGTCATGAATAAAATACGTCATTATTTGTAACTCAATTTATTTGCCAAGTGTAAATCGCAAATCTTTTTCGTTACTCTTAGGTTTTAATATTGTTATTCTCATTGTCTTCAGTCCCACGTAATATGAGTTTTATATATTTATAACAATAAAAACGGTATTATTATTATTATTATTGTTATTATTATTATTATTATTATTTTTATTATTATTATTATTATTATTAGCTGAACTACAACCCTATTCGGAGAAGCTGGGTGCTACAAGTCCTAGGGCTCCAACAGGTAAATAGACCAGTAAGGAACGGAAATAATGAAAGTAATGAGAAGTAATGAATATGAAATATAAAATATTTTATGATTAGTAACCATGTTAAAGTAGATCTGTCATGTAGAATCTTTAAGGAGACTTATGTCAACTTGTTTAAAAAAAAAAAAATGCTGCAAGTTTGAACTTCCGAAGTTCCACCTATTCAGCCACCAGTCTAGGAAGACCATTCCACTTCAATTGAAATTAAGAAGTTAACCTTGAAATTTTTTTTTATTATTGCCATTATTTATATTATTGATATATTCATATCTATTAAAGTCATTCATTTACAATCTTACATACAGGTAGAGAAAATAGCAATGAAGAATGCAAAACGTCAAATTGTCTTTACAAGAATGGATGAATAAATCAATTTATTAAAAAGATAAGACAAAATAAATTCGATCTTATGATTATCTTTTGTACATTCTATTTTTGTTACTATTAATTTTTCATTCTGTTTGCTGACCATGTGTCCAACTGCTTTTTCAGATAATTTTCTTTACTTAAATAATGACAATAATGGTAAAGTGATTATGAAATAAAATCATACCTCGTTTGAATACTATTACTACTTTCCAAGTAACTTTTCATTTATTTATATATTCATTCGAATAATGAAAGGCAATAAAGAAATTTTTGCTTATTAAGGAACAAAATCTTACCACGTCAGAATATTGCTACTTTTCTCAAACTCGTTTCCCGTATTTCTTCGTAGGGGAGCGCCGTTAAGTAGTTTGGGATATGCAATGTATATTGCTTATTAGCTGATACCAGCGTACTCTCAAGTACTTCGAAAGGACACGCAACATAAATTATACATCTGATAGGAGCCGTATAACGATTCGGTCCACGGTAATGGGGACTTGCTGGAATCCTGTAGTTGACTGGAACAGGGTACATTTTTAGTTTTTCATACAGAATAACAATGGAAGTAACAGAGTGAGTCATTACTGCTGTAACTACTATTGCTATTAATGTTATTTATTCATGTTATTGGTAGTGGTGATAGCTGGTCTGGGAATGATAGAACCTTTATTCATAGTAGGAAGATATTGTTAATATCATTTTTATCGTTGTTGATTCAACTTTTATGTGACATTCATGACGAACGACTGATTTATCAGTGGAGCAGTTGTCTTTATCATTCTTCGTCGTTGTGTGTAGCTAAAAAGGACATGACATAGCTTGGTTATTCACCCTGTACAAAGGTAACTGTAACCGTGCAGGCCTAGAATATCAATTTCCCGAGATAACCCGAAATACTAGTATAATCATCATCCTTTTAATCTCTTAATTTTGCAGTTTTATGGATGCTATGTTTGTCATGCAAATGTTGTAGTTATCCTCTAATTATTTCATAAAAGGATGTCGGTATTGTTTATGTAATTAAATTGAAGGTCTATATGAAGTTTTTCAAAATCGTAATGGCCCATCTTAGCCATCATTCTTTTATTTCTATAGTTTTTTTTATCTCTTATGAGGAAATCTGCATCCTGTTATTTCTCTAAACTGAATGAAATATATCTTTCGAATAGACCCAAAAGACTTAACTAATTTTTTTCTTTTTTATTAAATAAGTTATGATACCGGCACTATTATTTTCATTTTATACAGTTTATATTTCATATACCAATCCCAGCCTATAGCCTACTGCACTATGACGCGTAACATGCTACTCGCTAGAAACTTGTTCCCAATCTTTAGAAATATTCCTTATGATTGCGTTTGCATTGTTAAGGAAACTTTTAATTTATAGCTTATTTATGAGCCTGAAAGTATCTCATCAACAAATAAAATCAAACTTTTTTGTAGCACACATGATTGTATGTTGATTTCAATTGGTATTGTTATTACTCTCCGCTTTTTACTGAAGTCAGAAGGAACCCTCCACCTCATGAAAACCTAAAATTACCCTATTTGGGGTAATTTATCCTCACTTACTGACCTCCGCCTCATTGCTTGTCCGGTCGTCTCCATAAACCCTACCCAAATAAGGAAGAAAAATTCGAAGTTGAGTGATTTTGAAGCTTGTCCAATTGAAGCTGTCATATAACAAGATGTCCGGCATGCAATGCAATAAAGCTTACCTCTTTTTGCATTGGGAAAATTATGAATTATTGAATGAGAAGTATTTTATAACCAAAGAAAAAGTGTAGCAACTATTTTCTTCCTAATGACGGAAAATTTTGATAGAGAAGTTCATTCACTAAATAATACAATCATTCTTGATGTTTTCTTTTGAGAATGTTCAATTATATTTAACCGAGTTGCATCTAATTGAATATAGTTTAATGAACAAAAGAATTGCATAAGGTTTAAATATTTCCAACCTGGCTGTAAAAATATTGACTAGTTTGACAAGATCAAAGAAAATGGTGAAAACATTTAAACATGATTCAAGCAATTTTTTTAAATGCTTAAAATTGTTAACAAAATTGGCTTTTTTCGTCGAAGCGGTTTTAGAATACCATAGTAGTAAAGAACTGAAACGGCAGAATCAGGCAGCATACAGCTCATTAAATGACCACTTCCGATAAAAATGAGATTTGGACTGCTTGCAAAAAACTTCTTTAGTATCTGAAGTCTGCCCTGTCATAAAAAACATTCTCCTTCAATAACTCTGCTGTATTTTGGAACCCCATTGTGGGCCATTGCCTTTTATATCGGCTGTTAACATCTGCTACAAGCTCCAATACTACTTTGTACAAAGCCTTAAGGTAAAGGGATCAAGCTATTTATGTCTTAAGAAAAACGTTTTATTTGGTTTTATTTTTTTGTGTGGGGGTGGGGGGGGGGGGCGTGGGGGGAGGGATTAAATAGATTCTGAAATTTCCGGTTGAGTCTAGGATATTCTGATAAATTAATAAATTTCACAGATACAAATAACTAACTTACACATATACAAATAGATAACTAATTTTCACATATTAATAACTAATTTTTCACAGCAATCTTCATGGTAGTTTCATATTTGATAATCGAATTTACGTATTATATAATAACCATCGCATTACTGCTGAAATGTATTACGTTAATTAAAGAAGAAAAGTTATGAGAACTTGATATGCATTGCGTTTGTGATGGTTGTGTATGTTTACTTGGAGATGTTTAATGACTTCTTCTTTAGATGTTGACTGCAAAGATATTGTAGTTATCTTAATTATATAAATAGTTTGTCAAATTTCCTTCAGTGGTATGTCATTTTTACTCTTGATTTTTATCCCCATTGTCTTTCTGGAAAGATTTAATAGTTTTTTTTTTACTGAAAACATATTCTTATTCAGATTAAACAAAGGAAAACGATCGACGACTAATCAGGATTGATTGTTTATTTAATTCCTCACCATAGCATTAGTGGGGATCAGACATTAGGTTTAAAGATTGTCTTTAATTTCGAGTTACTTTAGCTTTATATATATTGCTGCATCTGTAATAAAGCTTTAAAGAATAATAATGATGTACGCTATGATGATGACGCCATACATGTCAGGTACGAAAAAAGGGATTGGCAAAATGCCTTCGTTTATCCCCCCAAAAAACTTTCCATTCTTACAAAAAAAAAAAAAAAAAAATAAGGCTAGGGAATAAAACAAGCTTATAAAGCAGACCTAGAAAATAAGGTTACGTCTTTTGTTTGTACTCCTGTCGTCTTTTTATCTTAATCTTCCTTATAACCCAAAAGATAAAGAAACCCATAATATCTGATAAGAAGAAGAAAAGGGAGCGAATTATCCACAGTATACCGACAGAACTATTATGTATCCTTACCCTCAAGGATATCCAGGATCAACCCAGCCGATTAGCATATGACATGAAGGCGTGGTCCTACATCCATGGAATCAAAGGCTGTTTGGATTCTCTTTTGCTTCCAGCCAAAACCGATGTTGTTACCATTTCAGTATGCAGCTGGGGAGAATGGTTAAGGCTAGAATTGCCTTCAATGGCAGCTCTGGATTGCAAAGCGACTGCTCTAACTGCTTGGTATAACTGGGTTCCGGAGATATATTTTGTGATAGAGATCATTATGAAGTCATTTTCTTAAAGAGAGGAAAAATTTACGCGAGGAGTTGGGAGAGGGACTGGGGGGGGGAGTATGGCTGTACCTATAGTGAGTCGATAAGTTAACCTTTCCTCCTCCTCCTCCTCCTCCTCCTCCTCCTCCTCCTCCTCCTCCTCCTCCTCCTTCACCAAAGTCCATGTTCTACCCTGAATTAAGCCCGAAAATGCTTCAGGACTTCTTGCCAATCGCCTGCATAAATCAGACCTTGATGGATATAAGTGTGGTTCTCAGTCATGTTAAAATCAAGAGAGGGAGAGAAAGAGACAGGGACCAAATCCTTGCAAAGGTTTTGGAGCACCTCCAAGACGCTTCTTACCTTCGGCGATAGCCTGTGCCTGGGCAAGGATTCGGGATTCATGGCTCGCCGCAACGTCGACTTTCGGGCATGAAAGGGGGCATGGTGGCATGACAGTCAATTACTATCGCTTGTAGCTGGAGGGCACGCGTCCTAAGGTCCATCGGTGGTCCCTGCCATATTCAACAGGAATAATGACCAGGCACGTCAAGGAGAATTAATTGAATATGATCGGGTAAATAGACGGTGCATATGAAAGCTGACGGGGGAAAAACTGGTGCAGTCTTCATAGTTTGATGAAGCGCAACATTTTTTTTTTCATTTTTTGCCGCGTTTCTTCTTAATTCTGGCCTGAAATGACTTATCCACGGTAGTAATGTCTTCTTCTTGATTGGTTTTCTTATGAATAGACCAGTACACAAATCAGCTGGGGATTTTCGTTGCCAAAGTCTGAATTTGGTGAAGGAGACAAAAAACAATATACTTCATCATTATTGATTTTTAATTTCCAAAGATTTAGCTTTATGAAAAAATCATAATCGTAATTATGTTCTGGTTATTCAAAAGCAAGCTATGATTAACTTGGTCATAAAATTCAAATTGCTGTTGATTGAAAATTAAATCCGAAATAATTTACTTCAAGTCCATAATTGAACAGAACATGAGGCTGTTGAACATGGAGAGGTAGGCAGCAAATTTATTTTTGGGAAACATTAGATCTGTGTTTTCTTCAAATTCACAAAAAAAGAAAAAAAATTATTAGAAAGTCTTTTAAGATTTTCGGTGATCAATCTATTCTGAAGTGTTTTAATTCTTTCATTCTACCTTGTTCCGAGTATTGTTGCCCTGTCTGGTCTTCAGCTGCTGATTCTCATCTTAATTGGTTGGACAGGAACTTACGGTCTATTAAATTTCTTATTCCTGATCTAGATATTAATCTCTGGCACCGTCGTTCAATCAGTTCATTATGCATGTTGCACAAATTTTTTTTTTTATAATTCTGACCATCCTTTACATTCAGATCTTCACGGACAGTTCCATCCTGTTCGTAATACCAGGAATGCAGATAATTCTAATAGTCAGGCCTTCTCCATCATGAGCCTCAATACTACACAGTACTCTAGAAGTTTTATTCCAGCTGTGACCAAGATGTGGAATAATCTTCCTAATCAGATAGCTGAATCAGTAGTGCTTCAAAAGTTCAAATTTACAGCAAATGTTTTTATGTTGGAGAGGCTGACATAAAACATTTTATAGTTTATATATGAAATATCTGTTTTAATGTTGTCAGTGTTTTAAAAATATTTTATTTTAATTGTTCATTACGTCTTATATCGTTTATTTATTTCCTTATTTATTTTCCTCACTGGGCTATTTTTCCCTGTTGGAGCCCTTGGGCTTATAGCATCTTGCTTTTCAACTAGGGTTGTAGCTTGGCTGCTGCTACTACTACTACTACTACTACTACTACTACTACTACTACTACTACTACTACTACTAATAATAATAATAATAATAATAATAATAATAATATTAACACCGGGTAATCATTATATATACACACACACACACACACACACATATATATATATATATATATATATATATATATATATATATATATGTGTGTGTGTGTGTATATATATATAGCTATATCTATATCTATATGTATATATATTATATATATATATATATATATATATATTATATATATACAGTATATATATATATATATATATATATATTTAAATATATATATATATGTGTATATATATAGTGTATATATATATATATATATATATATATATATATATATATATATATATATTCCTGGCTTGCGATGGAATAAAATAAGTGCGTTGAACGAAGGGTTTATTAACACTTGCAAAAGACGATAGAATAAGTTTCAAACAGCAATAGATCTCACTGAATCCCGAAAATAACACACACACACACACACACATATATATATATATATATATATATATATATATATATATATATATATATTATATATATATATATATATATATGAGCCTCTTAATCTCCAGAGGGTGAATTCTTCTTAGTCAATCGAATAGGTCGAGATTGTTAGGTCCCTTCTCCTCCATACTAATTTCGACAAACAGTTGTGGTGGCCTATTGGAAACGTTCCTGTCTGGTGATCTGCCGGACTGGAGTTCAAGTCCTGCTCACGATCCATAGCTTCTTTTAGTTTCCAACCTCACCATTCTTGTGAGCTAAGGATGGGGGTTATGGGGGAGTCTAATTGCTGAGTATCCTGCAGCCATTTGCCTGGCCTTCCTTGGTCCTGGTTTGGGTGGAGAGGGTCTTGAGTGCTGATCGTATGTCTATTTGGTCAGTCTTAAGGCATTGTCACTGTTCCTTGTCTCTGCCATTCATGAGTGGCCTTTAAACCTGTTCACTGAATAAGTTAACATAAAGCCAATGGAGTTAAAAGTAAACAGTCATTGATTGATGTCCTTTGGTAGTTTTAGTCTCGTGACTCTCTTAAGAAAGTGAGTGTATGCGTATGTGTGTTTGTATCCCTTTTTTTTTCATTTTACAATCTTGTCCATCATTAGGAATGATTCCGAGGATAAAGATTAGAACGTCAATTTCGTTCTCATTTACAAAAGAGCGACCTTTAAAAAGTCTTGGATGGCAGACCGCGGAAATGTGTTTGTCTGTGATAATATAAATGATACGCTTTTTTTAAAAGAACGTCGATTGACATGTCGAAGTAATGGTCTGGGTAGGATAGGCTAATTCGTTCCGCTGTCATGACCTCCTCATGAGTGATATGATTTGTACATGACTCGTCATGAGCTAGTCAACCCTGTCCCTCCTCCTCTCTCTCTCTCTCTCTCTCTCTCTCTCTCTCTCTCTCTCTCTCTCTCTCTCTCTCTCTCCTAATGCTGTATTACTTTGTTATTTTGGTCCTAACTCTTTAATTTGTTTCTCCCTTGGTCGTTGAACGAACGAAAATGGAAAATACGAAAAGTGTAATTTATAATAATCATGAAATATTTTTTTTTATTTAAATACTTTTGAATGTTATTTTAAAGGGGTAAGAAAGATAGACTCGAGGGTTAATTGGTTTGTTTAATCTTCTCTACCATTTCATAAATCATCTGCACCATAACCTTCCTTAATTGATGAGGCGTTTTTCCTTAGGGGAATAGTTGCAGGTGCACTCTAGGAATTAGTAAAGTCTTTGCAACGTTCTCTTTTAAACTTTTTACCTCATCTGTTCCCACATCTTGCCATCCAGCCTTTATGTAACTTCAGTGTGTAACTGATTCACATTTCAAGCTTTTGTACTTCATCTCCTTTCCTTTCTGAATCTCTATTTTAATAAGGAACTGAATAACGAGGTTATTTAATGTAAGTTCATCATTCCGAGCATTTCATAGATCAAATCAGAGGCATGTCTATCAGGACATGCCTTAGCTGTCTCAGGTTCTTATTATTTTTATTAAAAGCGATTGACCAATGAGTCAACTTCGACTCTTACAGAGCTGGCCCGATTAAATTCGGGAGGTGAAAATATTTATATTAATGTTGATGATAAAATATAAAGTAAATACATAGAAAATAAGGGATAAAAATTAATATTTTATATAAAAGCTAATGGTGAAATATGGAATAAATATATATTAATTATAGGATGAAAATAAAATCCTTATATAAATAGCTGTGTTTAATAGAAATTTAACTCTTATTTTTAAAACCTGTTTCTCA
>NC_090762.1:57505334-57507834 GCF_036898095.1 Palaemon carinicauda | reverse complement strand
TGTGTAAATATCAACCACAATAGCATTTAATACCGAATTCTATCTTGGGAATATATATCCACTAGAATTCATTTTATGGTAATAGCTTCTGGCCGGGCAGAGATTCGAACCCCTGCCTATATCTCTCTTGATGACTCAGTTGGTAGAGTCCTCGCAGGCATGGTTTTCGGCTGAATAGGCAGGGGTTCGAATCTCTGCCTGGCCAGAAGCTATTATCATAAAATGAATTCCAGTGGATATATATTCCTAAGATAGAATTCGGTATTAAATGCTATTGTGGTTGATATTTACATTGACTGAAATCACGAGTGTTAGTGATATATATATATATATATATATATATATATATAGATATATATATATATATATATATATATATAGTGTATATACATGTATATGTATATATATGTATATATACATATATACACATACATACATATATATATATGTATATATATATATATATATATATATATATATATATATATATATATATAGGGTAGTAAAGATCCAAGGGGAAATTCATTGGCCTCAAATTAGAAGCAAAACTGACCCACTTGGTTATCAAGATAGATGAAAGGTCATATCGTCTTTTGTATATTCCAGTCCAATTAAGGTATTTGTACAAATATTGAAATCAACCTATCTCCACTATGATAGCCAATAGGTAGATTTGTCATTACTGTAGTCTTTTATCCTTTCAAGTATAAAGCCATAAATGCTCTTTGGTATTGAATTCACTGTGCTTTAGGAATAAAGATTCAAAGGGAAATTCCTTTTGTGATAAGTTGTCCTTACTAGAAAGAAACAGGAAAGTTCAGATGCGTTTTGTGGATTTTGATAAAGGCATATGACAGAACTCCAAGAAGGTTGGTTTATTTGTAGGTTGCTCAAGAATGGCAGAGGCAAGGGATAATGCCAATACCTTCTCCACCCAATCTAGGACCAGGAAGGGCCAGGCAATGGCTGCTGATGACTGAGGAGGTAGACCTATAAGGCTCCCACAAATCTCCACCCTTAGCTCACAATGATGGTGAGGTTGCAGACAGACACTTGAAGGAACTATCGATGTTAAGCGTGTTTCGAACCCTAGCAGATAGCTAGGCAGGGACGTTTCCAATAAGGTACCACAATTCTCTTGGTGCTTGAGAAAGAAAAGATTATTAAAATGTTAAGGTTAGTGAGGATGATGTATGAAGGGGCAAGAACTAATGTAAAGACAAAATTGCTATTAATACTACTAAGCTACAACCCTTGTTGTCAAAGCATGATGCTGTAAGCCACATAAGGACTCCAACAGGGAAAGCATAGTGAGGAAAGGAAATAAGGAAACGGTGAAATTAGTGCACCTGAATGTACCCTCAAACAAGATAACTCTAACCCAAAAATGTGGAAGACCATGGTACAGAGGCTATGGCACTACTCAAGACTAAGAGCAATGGTTTGAATTTGGAGTGTTCGTCTCCTAGATGAGCTATTAACCATAGCCAAATAGTCTCTTCTATCCTTAGCAAGTAAAAATTAGCCACTGGACAATTACAGCAGTAGTTAACCCTTGAATTGAAGAAAAAAATTTCGGCCATCTTATTGTCAGGCGTATAAGGGAAGAGGAGAATCTTTAGATATTAGGCCATACAATTTGGTGTATATGCAAGTAAAGGGAAAATGACCAGTAATTAAAGAGTGATCAAATGTAGTATTATCTGGCTAGTCAAAGGACCCAATAATTCTTACCGATAGTATCTCAACGGGTTGCTGGTGCCTTGGCCAGGTTTGTACCTATGGGGAGATAAGCATTCACTATGGATGTTGACCTCCATCAGGTATTAGCTCCAAGTCCATTCCTGTGCCTCGTCATTATTGACATTAGAAAAAAAAAAGATAACTATCTGTATGATTTGTAAATTTATAACAAGATGCTGTTTATGATAATTTGTGTGTAGCTCAGGTGTCTTTCATATTTTCAAATATCAAGCCACAAATAGTTTTTGCTATCGAATTTAGTCTGTTTCGGTAATAAAGATCTAATAGGAAATTACTATCGAGATAAATGCTTCAGCGCAGTCAGGATTCAAACCTTAGCCTCATAAATAAAACTAAACTAATAGCAGACTCTTAACCCCTAGGCTATCAAGAGAGTTTAAAATGAATTCTGATTTTGTTATCAATTCCAGCAGTTGAAAAAGAATGTTTCAACTATTTTTTTTCGTGAATGCCCTTTGAGAATTTTTACTCAGTGTTAGGGTTCTCAATTTAGATACAATGTATTTGTTACTTCTAAACTTCTGGTGATATAAGAGAGAAAGCAAATCACGACCTTTGAGACGTCAAGCCTTTGGTTATTCACCTGTAAATTTTAATTTTACACTGACCATGAATATGTGGATCCTCGATGTTTACCTTATGTTTGTTTTTTTCATTTTATTTTATAATAATATTAGAAGTAGTTTCTAAACAATAATCATTATTATTATCATTATGGATATTATTATTATTACAT
>NC_090762.1:57485334-57487834 GCF_036898095.1 Palaemon carinicauda | reverse complement strand
AGGTAGGCAAGGAGAATCAAGTGGCAGAAGGAGGAAGGAATTAGTCTTGAGTACAGATAGATGGAAGAAGGGAGAGAAAAAAATCGTGAAGTTGGGGCAATCGTAAGGCGAGAAGAGAGAGAAATAATCGAGGAAAAATGTGAATGGGAGGGGGAGAGAGGGGAGGAAGGGTAGGCAGTTCACTGTAAAGCAATAAGAGAGAGAGAGAGAGAGAGAGAGAGAGAGAGAGAGAGAGAGAGAGAGAGAGAGAGAGAGAGAGAGAGAGAGAGAGATTGTTGACTTTACTCCGCTTAAATAAATGAATTAACTTTCCAGACTTTTACCAAATGAAGACTTGTTTAACTCGCTCTGGCACATTTGTGACATGCATTACGCGCACGCACACGTACGAACACATGCACACAGACTCACACATACACATTTATCTATATTCCTCACTACCAAGCTACCTACCACACCCGTCTTGCGCAGGCTGGTGATCGACCGCAGTTTGGGCGTAGGAATACTTCAGTGCAAAGCAACCGTTGTCGTGGGTCTCGCATTCGGTTGATGATGATGATGATGATGATGACGACAATGATAATAATGATGACTGCTGCTAGGGATGATTTGGATGATAACCGAAGAGTAGCTGTTGGTGATGTCGATGATGATGATGATGACGCTTATGGCTGGAGAATTAGAGAAAAGACTGACATTTGCAATGTCGTTTTCTCTCTCGTTTTCCGACTTGAAAATAGATTCTTCGACGAAAACGACGGCGCCCCGTGAAATGCACGCTCGTGTGTGTGCATGTGCCGGCGAGAACTGCTTATAAAACTCCACTACACTAAAATGCTGGGCAGGAGAAACTCCAGAGGTAACAGAAAAATTCGCAATGATTAAATATATGTTGATTACATCTCCGGGACTCCAGTCATTATGGCCTTCGCTGGCTTGTGTTTCAGACAAGCACTCGGCCCATCTGTCGTAGAGCTGGAAGTTGGGCGTTCGTCCCTAAGGAACGCCATGCTAAATTCGTCCAAATGGAGGACGAGCCCTTGGGCGAAAAATGCGTATCACGAATTGTGGGTTAGGGTCTGCGAACGAAGCAGGACAAGGGTGCAGCAGCCAGCATGCAACAAAAGCCCGGGGGACGCTGTCTGTGACGGGACCAACCTGCATAATGAATCGGGATACAACATTCACCTACTCATCCTCCTCCTCCCCCTCTCTCTCTCTCTCACTCTCTCTATCTCTCTCTCTCTCATATAGACAGGCAAGTCCATACATACCGTATGCCCACGAGGAGGATCTATGCAGCTTGATGGAGTGAGATAGAAAAAGACGAGAGAAGCAGACACCCAAAATCACTCGCTCACAGCTTCAAACCCGACTCCTCCATCCTTGAAAGGACTTAGGCGATCGGGGAATAAGTTTGGCAGCTATTGGGCATAAGTTGGGTAGGCGATATTCAACGACTGTGACTGCAGGATACATATACCTCGGGGGTACATTATCAAAAGTGGAGGAACGGGTCCAGCCTGTCCTACCAGGCCGCCTCCGCTGGTTGGAGGGCCGCCGCCACCCATCCCCCAACCCCCTTGTTTGGCCGTGAGGAGGTTATGAGAGAGAGAGAGAGAAAGAGAGTTGAGATGACTGGGCAGAGGGGCAGAGTGGGCATGCATAGCGTTAGTTGCATTTTGGCCAGTTGTACCATCGCCTGTTCAATCTTTAGCTTGGTTGCGCGACTCCCTCGCACATACTCACCAACCAGCTTAAGACCGATCTGTTGCCCACGTGCCCGGGGTGCATAGGTCGCCAAACCTACAGGATATACCAACAAAATCCTACCAATAACTCTCCCAGTGACATCCAAAGAAGGACAGACTCAGGTAGAGAAAAATATGGCAGGTACTTCTTGGCCTCTAGGCACAGTGACCTTCTTATTATGTAAATGGTTGGTAAGGCCTGAGGCTGGGACTACAAACTTACAGGTGTTATGGTCGACGCTGTAGGCGTATTCCCTATCAGTGAGCGCGCGCATGCGCATACCCTTGTAGGTATGCGCGCTCGTGGATGTACATAATTGGCCACATTATTTTGTCTCATAAAACCACTGAGTTTCTTAAGATGCCATTAAATGCTAAAAGACAATCATTTTACTAAATTATATTAATCACTCTATAGTAATAGTTTTAGTTGTATCTGTTCTCTAAAACATCCATACACATACATCTCTATATACAGATTACCCACTACACATTCAATAATCATGTATATCATGTTGCATACCCAATCTTTATATACATTAATACATTACAGGTATAGTATGTATATATATTGCGTGAGAGTACTGTAAAACTCCACACGTAAAGACATATGTACATATATACGCATATATATACTCTATGTATATGTATATATATATATATATATGTATATATATACTGTATGTATATATGTGTGTAAATATATATATATATATATATATATATATATATTATATCCATATATATAT
>NC_090762.1:57465334-57467834 GCF_036898095.1 Palaemon carinicauda | reverse complement strand
GAGCAGTACGTAAGGGTCCCTTGGTTCATGTCGTTCCCCCCCCCCTTGGGCAATGACATTCAACAAGAGCAATGGAGGAAAACCAGTTGCGAAAAGCTGTTGCCCGTTAGGATTCAAAGTGGTTACTATTTCTCTCTCTCTCTCTCTCTCTCTCTCTCTCTCTCTCTCTCTCTCTCTCTCTCTCTCTCTCTCTCTCTCTCTCTCTCTCTCTCTCACATGCATATATATACATACATATATATATATATATATATATATATATATATATATATATATATATATATATATATGCATATATATATATATATATATATATATATATATATATATATGTATGTATATAAATATATTTATATTTTTGCATGTTTATATATGTATAAAATGTATGTATTCATATATATTGTAAATAAGTATTATCATCATCACCATTATTATTATTGTTATTATTATTATCATTATCATTATCATTATTATTATTATTATTATTATTATCGATTCATTCATTCGAACCTTGCTGGAGTATCCATTCCCTTGCAAATTCAACGGTTATATGAGAAAAGCGAAAACCTGATAAATAATACAGAAACGGCAATAAAAGTCAAGCAATGTAAGACACGGGTGCATGACACTTCAGCATTAAAGGAAAAATCCCTGCATTGCAAATTAGAGCTTCAGTGAATTTTGAATAATTAATATTGGTAATGTTGGGTGTGTGTTCAAGAACATGTTTCCGTGAAATGAGTACAAAGGTTTTTAAAATCGATTATTTTCCGGTATGTTAACAACCTTGCTCATTACATGTGAAGCTGTTATGGAGATATTTGGGAGAGAATTAAATAATATGTATTCATGGATGAAAATACACACAGAAATATGCTCAAATAGAAATAAATTTCTACCTCATACTGGAATCGAACCCTAGCCAATTCAAATGAAAGGCAAGGTCGCTACTAGTTATGCCAACAGAAGTTCTAGAAGAAGTCGGAAGTTTTAAGCCTTTGGTGACATGATTGGTGGCGACCTTGCCTTTCATTTGAAGGGGCTAGGGTTCGATCCCAGCTTGAGGTAGAAATTTATGTGTACATATATATAAATATATATATATATATATATATATATATATATATATATATATACCTGTATGTATATATGTATATATATATATATATATATATATATATATATATATATGTATATATATACCTGTATGTATATATATGTATATATATATATATATATATATATATATGTATATATGTATATATATATATATATATATATATATATATATATATATGTATATATATATATGTGTGTGTGTATATATATATATATATATATATATATATATATATATATACATATATATATATATATATATATATATAATGTCTGTATGTGTTTGAAAGCAATCGAATATTAGTTTTTACATATACATAGTTGGAATGTAATTACTGTGATGGAGCAGCATTTATCGTAATAAGACCCACATGGAAGCAATAAAAGACAGGTAAACTATATGTTCTAGCTGATAAATTAGGTATTTTTCGTAGATTATCAACTGCGATAATTAGAGACTTATAGATCACTTGTTTTTATTGTGTGTTTTTTTGGGGGGACAATTATCTCCATAAAGATAAAAGTACACAAGTGTGTGATGTGTAATTCTAGAGAAAATCTTGTTTTTATAGTAATAATGATAATAATAGTGATGATAGTAATCATTATTATTGTTATAATTTTTTATTATTTTCTTGTTATTTTTAAGCCTTTTCGAAAGGCTTTCCACCCTAAAAAAAAAAAAAATTTAAAAGTTAATACGTAGTTGATTTCTAACGTTCTATTTCAACATTTGTATCAAAGTTCTATTTCAACCTTCTCACCATGAATGAAGATTTATTTATTTCTGGTCTTCCAGGTTTTATTTTACATAGCATTTTTTTTCTTATATCATTGAATTAATCGATATATTTATGTGTAATTTCATAATTATATGTCTATCAACCTTTTCTCTCTATTGTATAGAAACTATAATGTTTCAATTTTGTGAATTTTTAATGTTTGTCAAATTTTAGTCATCCATTAATGATTATAAAGCCAATAGCTATATTATTATCATTATTTATACTAATGATATAATTATTATCGTTTGACATATTATTATTATTATTATTATTATTATTATTATTATTATTATTATTATTATTATTACCACCGAATAATTTGGTATTTTGAAGGTGTTTTTCATTGCTGGTTTTATAAACAATGAATTTGATGTGGCTGCAAATATTATCAACGACTTAATGGTCAAATCTATCAGTGGCATTGCTGGGGTTGATGGTGTAACTAGA
Source organism: Palaemon carinicauda (assembly GCF_036898095.1). NCBI lineage: Eukaryota > Metazoa > Arthropoda > Malacostraca > Decapoda > Palaemonidae > Palaemon > Palaemon carinicauda. The sequence goes on along the minus strand of NC_090762.1, from coordinate 57,465,483 downwards.
AGTTTTGTAACTAAAACCAAGAAGATAACGTTAACAGATCAAGAAACAAGAATTTGTTTTCTTGTAATGCGTCCTTAAATCACCATGTGACATTACTTTAGTTGCATTTCCCCATATCGATGTTTATTTGTGTACTCCAGCTGTTTATG
>NC_090762.1:57447834-57452834 GCF_036898095.1 Palaemon carinicauda | reverse complement strand
TGTAAATATTTATATGAGCTGTAACAGAATTCTTATAATCATTGCCTGATTATTATTTTCAATTTGAATTGAGATTTAAAAAGAGAAAGAATTTTTTTTTTCTGAATGGGGCAAACATTGCAAAATGGAATCCTTTTTCTCGCGATTGATGATTATTCAAATTTTCAAAAACGCCTTGCAGGAAAAAGAAGATTAAATTACTTTTATTCTATCCATAAATTATCTGATGTTGAAATATCGACCATAGTGACACTTAAACGTCTTCAACAATCTTATTTAGTCTTAGAAATGGCATAATATAAATTTCTGCAACAAACCACTATCTCATTCTCTAGCTCAAGTCATCAGTAATTTTATGATTTCCTCCGGCTGGTCAGAGTCTCTCTTCACTTACACCTTTGGCTTTGCTCAGCTGCCATTCAGTGACCTTCCTTCATTATGATAAACTTCCCCACACACTCCATCTCACCTCACCTCAGCTAGTCTCCTTCAACTTCCCTCTCAACCATTGTCTCTACTTACCAATTTTCTTCAGCCTCCTCCTCCTCCTCCTCCTCCTACTCCTTCTCCAACTCCTTCCCCATCTCTACCTCATTTTCCAGTACCCCTTGGCCCCGCCTTCCAGATCTACCTTCTTCAGCCTTAAGCGAGGAACACGCCCTTTGAGAGTGACTATCATTTAAGCAGCAACGATTACTTGTTCTTGCATTTCATGTCCTTCTTCTTCCTCTTCTTTTTCCCTTTCTTTTTCTCGGTAACATTAGAGGCCGTCTTCTTGATCCTAATTACCAACCTATTGTTAAGCTTCAGCTAATCAGCACTAATCATCAGGACACTATATTTTTATAGTTTCTATGAGCTCCATAAGGCTTCATTATTTTCTATTCACAACCATACTGATATATAATTATTTATTTATGAGTTTTAATCGATTTTTAAAGTAAATGAACTACAGCATGTTAAATTTTGTAAATCGTAGGTTGTTATTGTCTTGTATCCTTTCCAAAAAAGAAAAGACGAATGTATCTTTCATGCTTCATGAAATTATATACTTGATGGAAACTTGTTTTACGATAGTGAAAATATAAAGTATATCTGCATTCTGCTTTGATGACAGTGCAATGATAGATATGCAGGGTAAAGGATGTTTTTTCTTATTTTTATCTTCTCCACTCAAAAAAAAAAGTATTTAAACCTGAGAAGTTTAGTATTAATTAATCCCTTTCTCGATAGAGTTCTACGGTCAATTCACGTGTAGCCAGCAATAAACGTTCAGGTTAATCCATCAAATAAGGATTAGAGAAGAAATGAGAAACGGTGGATCAGATGTAAACAAGTATAGGAACTAAACCAACATTGCATGCTTTATCTCATCTAGAACTTAGAATAACGTGGAACAGAAACTCGTCTCGTGCTTCCACCATAATGATCTGAGACCCGTGAATTGGCGTCCGCCATCTTGCTCCTGAGATAATCATGCCTTCTCGTGAGTCCGCATGGGAAAGTAGTTCTTACCGGGGGGTGGATAGTGGTGGAGGAGAGGGGAGGGATATCGATCCATCTCCATTTACTAAATTCCCGTGTTTCGTCTTCTTACATTACGGAACGTATGATCCTGAAAGTAAGAATTGCCAGTGTTACTGCTGATTCCATGCAAAATAATCATTCAAGCACGTTTAGCATAAAACTGACAGATCCGTGAGCGATAGTAAACAACCATTCGGGAGAGCCTAATGGCCGAGTAGGAAGTCATTTGTTGTAGGAGTTTGGAGATATCGTCATGTTTTACTCATGGTATTATGATAATATGGTGTCCGGAATGGGAGAACTTAGGGGGGTTAGAAGAGTGGGGGACACCAGCCTAGGGGGAAGATTCATGGAGGCTGTAGAGAGAACGGGGGTTTTGATTTCAGTAGGCCTCATCTTAATACGTGTGTAAATATGTCTTCGTATAGTCCTAACCTGAATCAGAAACAGAGAAAGCAGTAAAGAGGAGAAAGGGATCTGATAAATGAATCGAAGAAACAGAAAACGAACAGAGAACAGAAAGAGGAAGTTGAGGATGACTGGGTGACCCGAGGGGAGGAGGAAACGAATGAAGTGGGAGGAGGAAAAAGAGGAAGAGGAGGAGAAAATTTAGGAAAAGTACCGGTTGATAGATACGAAGTAGAGGAAGAGGAGGGGTAGGAGGATCAGGCAGAGCAAGTAAAATTGTGGGAGGAGCTGCGGAAACGCAAGCAAAGGAAGAAGTCTTCGTTAGAGGGGAGGCGTTAATTTTGAAAAAAAGAGGAAGTAAGTGGGGAGAGGGGGGTTAAGACATTAATGAGAGTAGGTAACGTATCAGAAAGTTAAAATTTATCCCCATAAGTCTCTCAACCCTTGCTCAGACCTTTCATATCTTATGTTGAACTCAAAATGTATTATGTTGGAGCCCAATTCACTTTCCTAAAGCTCTCCTACCCTTGATGTCAGGATGCCTGAAAACTTTAAATCATTCATTCATTCATTCTCCTACCCTTAGAAAGTTATTGGCACTAATAGAGGGAAACCAGTGAACCTTTTATTTTTTAAAATTTCTACTGAAAAGGCGTCTCTTAATCAAGGTATATAACCCGATAAAACCTGTAAAATATAGCATAAAATCTTACTTTCTGATTGAGGCTTAATCGGGTTATTATCGTGGATATTCTTCTTCTCTACTTGGCATCGTTTTCAGAGTCATGGGTCCAGCACTTATGCAAAGATTACCATGTCTTAATGGATATGTATTGCTAATTCTGTATTCTTTTTCTGAGACGAACGATAATCAAAACCTTTAACATTTCAATTCAAGAAACACGTGCAAAGCTCTTCATGTCTGAAAGCTATTTCATGTTTGGCCCAGTTTTCACAGACTAAAAATCATATTTCAACAACGCTATGCTAATAACTAGTCATTAAATAACAACAATTTGTCCAGAGGAATAACAATAATGAAAGAGTTTTCACTTGTTATAAATCTAAATTACGTTATCAATTAACTTCATTGACTCAGTAATACTTTTTGAACATACAATCATATGTAGTGTCTCAATGGTTTTTGACCTACCTCAAACAGATGGAAAAGATTTTAATGAAAGGAAATCAGACAATGTAAAATGACACGATATTATGAATTCTGATGTTAAAAGATATGACATGTTCCACGATTTATGTCACTGTCCCACGGAGCTCTGAGAAAATCCGTTAATAAGCACCAAAACCTTTTTATATTTGGGTAAATTTCTTGTAAGATCGTATTCAGTACGACGGTAATAAACAAATAATCTTAAGCATTAGGATGAATTTAGTTTGCAAATCACAGTTCGTTTAAATAACAGCTCTGGATAATTGTATCATCATAACATGAATATAACTTTAGTGATTGCTAATTCAGAAAATGAAACCCATGAAATACTTATCTTATGCATTGGAATTTTGCACGTTTTGATGTGGTACCGTCGGGACTAATACAGTCTAGCTGTAAACAACCATTTTTTTCTGAATATTTATGATGCTTTTAAAATATAAATTTTGCATGAGTATCCTGTTGATTGTGGTATATAATTTCATCCTTGACATGTCTGGTTGTTTTGGTTTATGCAGGAAGAATTTGGTCATTCATTAATGTCCATTTCTGAAAATACCATTTGCGTAAGACTGTTTCAATTTATTACATAATTAAAGCTTTACAACAGCTTGACAGTGTTACTTTGACAGGTACTGGAAAGGATAATAGCGTAGCATACATAGATTTGTTTTTCTTTATATTCCTATTCTTATTACTATTGTTATTATTGTAGAGTATACACCCTTCACAAAGAAGCCGAAGGGCTATGAACTTCCCTACAATTTTTTTTACAGGTTAAAATATCAAAAGTGTGAAAAAAATACAAATCAAATGAGAAAACTAATGATTTATTATTATTAAAACATCTATTTTTTATTCCCTGTTGCTGTACATGACCATGATTTCATGACTGAATTAGGGAATCAAATGATCATTCATATTTTGTTTGTATGAAAGCTGATAATCGTAATCTACTATAAGTTTGCCTTGGAAATTCATTCAGTCAGTCCTCACTGACAATCGCACTCACTTGTATGTTCATTTTGACATGTTTCTCGAAAGTCCTTACTGACAATCATACAATTGTAGTCACCAGTAGGTTTGTCTTGGCAGGCCTTGATGACATGTTCAAATTTGCAGTGAAGGTATTTATGTTGAACAGACTAAAATAAGTCTATCTTCATGTTTCACATATGACAGATCTATTTTAACGTTGTTACTTATCTTATATTTTATATTTTGCTATTCATTACTTCTCATGTAGTTTATTTCCTTATGTTTGGGGCTAGTTTCCCTGTGGAGCCCTTGGCTATAGCATCTTGCTTTTCCAACTATGGTTTTAGCTTAGCTGGTAATAATAATAATTAGATTGGATGCTTGTTATTTTTATAAGCTTATCAAATGCCTAGAATCCTAAAGCAGACCTGTGTTTTGTGGAACATAAAAAAAAAACCTGAATGACAAGAAAATCCTTGATAATGTGTGAGAAATCACTCAAATGTACGTGTCTAGCGTTTGTCTATCATGCAACTCATATAGAAATATTAAGTAATTAATGGAAGTAGACTCTATGACATACTGTACGTTATTGGTAAAAAAAAAAATCCAGTTATATGAAGTTTTACTTGTCCTGGAAATCCTATTAAAGAACTTGTAGCTTTTACAAAGTCTATCTTTAACTCAAAATTATTATTAGGTATATTAATAATAGTACTATAATGGCTGGTTACATATCTGATGCTTGTTTCACTTAATTTATTATCTGGAATAGAAAATTATTCGCATTTATATCATGTAAAACACAAGAGAGATATGTCTTTTTTTTTGTTGATAATACAAACTTGTTTATTATGGATCTTTATAGACATTTGGATTAACCAAAACTTTTTCTGTTTTATTTCCTTAATCTATT
>NC_090762.1:57432834-57437834 GCF_036898095.1 Palaemon carinicauda | reverse complement strand
CACTACTTCGCTAATACACAAAAAATGAATTATTGTACATAACTTAACACATCAAACGAATGAAGATTTTACGAGTGGTTCTTATTTTCTTTGTTAGACTCTTAACAATAACACCTGTTTGAAGTCCCTCCTCAGTATAACCCTTTTTACATTATATTACTATTAGGATTCTAATATTTCCAGAAGAAAATCTGTCGTAACACGTTTTGAACCAAAAACTTCAGTATTGTGGCTTCCTGATTGTACTTAAGATATTGTCTGAGGATTAGAGGAAAAGTGTCAAAATATTTCGAAAGTTGGTTAACTAGATGGGGACATCATAGCCTAGAAAAGTTTTAACTAAGATGCAGTGGTTTAAATTTTGGTATAATGCTGCTATGACCTATATGATAATGTGTAAAAATTTAGAAAGATTTTGAAAGCCACTGTAGTGCCTTTATAATCAGTTAGGTACCAACTATTAATATGATTGCATTACTATTAATATTAATTTTTTGGGAAGGGGTGAACCAAACTTACTGGGGACATACAAGATGGTGAAAAACATAATTTAAAATCAAATATCTCTCTCTTGCACTCTTTCTCCCTCCTTTCCTTTGCTTTCATTTCAGCACGTGACTCTCCCTGCTTGACATTCCATGCACCGCCTTTACTCATTTTTTTCCCTCTTCCTTTCACGTCCCTTTTAGAGGGGAGGACTTCAAGGTCGTTGATGCTCCTTGCCAGTTGTTTACACCTCTTCCTTCCAGACCTCCTCCTCCTCCTCCTCCCAGTTTTCTTCCTCCTGAGGTCTTCCTCAACATTTAGAGTAGCAACTATACCATAGGCTGTTTTAGTTCTCTCTTTACACCTTATTTAGGTCCTCATCGATTGCTAAATCAATGATATAAATATCAAAGACGCTGTTAGGTTTTCTCTATCTCCTCCATCTATCATCTCACCATTTTTTCTCCTTTTTTCTCCTCCTACTCGTCTGCCTGTTCTCCCCTTTCTTTTTTTTTATCTATCCTTTTCCCATACCCTTTATCCGCTTTATCTTAAACCCATCTTATTCTTCATCTTCACAAGGTCTTCTTCGGAAATCTTCGCTTCCCTCTTCTCTGTTCTATTCTTCGTACTCCTCTTTTCTCTCTGTTAATCGATCCATTCTCTTCGTTCGATTATGTCTTCTTCAGCCTGTTCTTCTACCAATAACGAAGGCAATAATGCCACTGACTTCTTGAAAATGATTTATTTATCTCCCAAGGCTCTCTTCCCTCGCTACTCCTTCCCCTCCTCTCCCCTCTCCCCCTCCTCTTCCATTGACTTCTTGCGAATGATCTTCTGTTCCTTTTTCTACTTCCTCTGCCACCCACTTATCTGTGTTCTCCCCCTCTTGCTTTTAATTTCCCCCATCCTCTTTCAGCGTGACATAGTATTTCCTTCATTATCACCCGTTCCCCATCTATCCTTCTCCCTCTCGGACATTGTCCTTCCCCCTCTTCTTTTTCTCCCTCTTCTTCCGTCCCTTCCCCTCCTGACTCTGTCCCCTTCCCCACACTTTCGTTTTCCCTTTCTTCTCTCCCTTTCCCTATTCCCCTAATTTTTTCGATAGACATTATTTGAGATTTTTCCTTTTTTTTCTTATGTTTATCCATTTGAATTTCTCCCTCACGTAGGTTTTTAAATGTATAATTCTCTATATTTTCCTTTCAGTAGGGAGTCACTTTAAACTTTTTATCCGAATGGGGTGATTCTACACTTTTTTGTTATTATTATTATTATTATTATTATTATTATTAATATTATTTTTATTATTCTGCTTCGTATGAGTGATATTTTTACGTAATAGAAACATATTTTTATTAAGCCATTCTAACCCTAGTAATTAAATATTTTTACAACCCGATTTGATAAATATATTTACTTAGAAAAATCTTTTATCAGTTAATTCAGATCCAAATAATTAAATCTTAATCTCTTTTCCTTGTAAAGAAAAAAAGTAATGTCATCTAAACATCCACTAACGGGTGGAATTTTGGACTATTACCTTCAGATATTAAAAACAAGTACTGTAATACAATGCCACAATAATTAAGCCGGAACATAAGTAACGTGTATTTCTGGGTTTAATTGACCCTGCATCAGCACTTATCATCCGTAACCTTTGAACGATCAGAACACAATTAGATGTTATAAAATCAAATTATTTCCTATGGGGTCCAAATTCCTTATCTGGCTTTCATGTCTTATTGTGTCCTATTACTCCTACTCCAAATTGGAGGTCCACAATTACTTTTGAAAGGTAGTGGCTTCAAAGTAACACAAAGTTATCCAAAACATATTTTTGATAGAAAATTTACGAAAAAAAAAAAAACTTTACTTCTTACCTTATTAATCCCACTGCATTGCAGGTTGGCCATTCGAGTCAAATTGATGGAAAAAGTTGACTCGAGTGGCTGACCCCTGCAATTTAGTGGTATCAATAAGGTCGAAAGAAGATGATAAGACATTTATATCGTAAATTTTCTTCTGTTACAATCGATTTTGGATCACCATGTGTTACTTTGAAGTCAATGCCTTGAAAGCCAGTGAATTAACTATGACTGAAACCACATTTCTCTAATTTTTTATTAAAAATGAGTTTTGTGTGTCTCTCCAATTATAAACTTACATATTTCATTGACTTTCGTAACAAAAAAATCTATGGATCTAATGAAGAGTTGTAAGGTAATAAACAATTATTATAAAGTTTAGACATTCCTGACTCTCCTATTGAAATTAGAAAAGTATCTATTTTTTAAAATATGCTAAACGTATCTTAAATTTATCATATTCTTTTTTTTTTATTTTGGTAATTATTCATACACAGTATTGAATCCTTTGAAAGGTCTCTTATTTTGACTATTTTTTTTTATTCTCGTTTTTATCTCTGAGCTCAAAAATCAAAAAAGAAATCTCGAAAGTAAGAAGAGATAAATTATTTATACCGTTTCCGTGTCCCTGACACCCCGCCCGAAAAATGAAAAAATAGGAATTGTGAAAAGGAAGAACTAAATCATTTATCTACTTGAGCCAGTGCATGCAACAATGGTTCCTCTAGCACTCCCATCCCCAGACCTACTCTGAAAATTTAATGAGACTGAAATATTTTGATAATGAGTGAATGCAGTATAACATCTGTCCTTATAAAAGTAACCCTCACCCAAAAAAAAAAAAAAAAAAAAAAAACTTATACTTAAACAGGAAGAAATAAACAATCTGTCTACTTAAGCGAGCGCATGCAACAACTGTTCCCTTGTCCTTCCAATGGAAAAAGTGAAGTGTAAAAGAATATGAATTGATGAAATAAACAATTTATTATGCTCCTTCACTATTCCATACTTATAAAATGTAGGAATAAGATAAGGAGTAAAATAAATCTAATTATATACTAGAAAGAAACATAAGCATCGAAAATTGATTTAAAATGGAAGAAATAATCAATATATCGGGCAACCTCATTTCTCTCCCACCTAGAAATTTATAGGAAGAAATAAACAATTGGTCTACTTGGGCGAGCTCATGCAACAAACAGCCCAACAGGCAGTGTGGGTCGTGATGGCGATTAAAAAACACCAGGTGATAGCAACTCCTAATGAGCGAGGTTAATCACATAGCTGGGACCAATAGCCTCCGAGGCTTTGTAACCCCAAATCTCTCTATAATAGCCCAGTACTTTCTCAAAAAAAAAAAAAAAAAAAAAAAAAAAAACTTGATGCAAGTGCTTGGTCGGAATCATACCTCCTTCCCCCCCCCCCACCCCCCACCCCCCACCCCCCACCCCCTCCCGGCGGTGTGCTAAGGAAGATCTGAGACAGGCTCTGCAAAAATAGGAGAATAATGCCAATGGTAAACGACGAAATAAAATTGATGAGGAGGAGAAGGTGTACTGGATGAATAAAGAAAATGGCGGCAAGAAGAAATTTAAAAGCGAAAAGAGGGGAAGAATGAGGAGAATGATAACTTGGTAAAAAATCATTTGAACTCAAAATTAAAAGAACTTGAAATGAGAAGTAATAAATATCAAAAGTCTGAAGCGTCCAAGTATTGTTTTCCAATAACCTGAGATCTACATTGCCCACCCTGGTTATGCTTATAATAGTTGCAAAAGGAAAAGTTAGAAGGAAAATTCGATAGAAAATTGAGGTAAAGGAGAACTTTCTGAACAAGGTTAAAATAGCAATAATTAATTTCGCGATTTATAGTTGTGTATTGGAAAAGTCTTGAAAATAAGAAAATAAAAATGAGTATATAGGAAGATGATCAAATCTTTATCCTGATCATTTTGGATCCATAATACCCAGAACTCGCCAGAAATAAAAAAAAAAAAAAAAAATAATAATAATAATTGAAAGCTGTGAATGTAATATGCAAGCCGGGTTAGCTGATTTTAGTTGCACATTGAAGAACAAGTCAGTGAGATGGACTTATTGAAAATTAAAGAATAATTAGGTTAAAAGGATGAAAATTGATTGGTTCATTTCTCCACCACTTGATATCCATATTACACAAAATAGGTCAGCCTATTATATATGCTAAATTTAGAACACGCTAATGAAGGAGCTTTAGCAGAGCTCGTATCGAAGGGAGGAGGAGAATTTGCCAAAGGTAGACAATGAAATTAGAAACAAAAAGGATGAAATTCGAACAGTTCGTTCCTGTTCCTACAAGATATAGTGTCGTCATGAAGAACGAACATGATTAGGAAAACTAACGAAAAAGAGAGAAAACTATAAAGTGAATGAATATAGATAGAGCTATTTATCTGCTGATCACTTGAGATGTATCATATAAAATCTATATGGGAACAAGGACAATGAAAAGAAAATTGGTAAATTAATATAAAAGTACATAGATATGCTGAATAAATATCAGCTAATACAATGAAAAATAAATTGGCAAAATGATACAGAAATATATGAATATATACTCTCAGTAAACATCAATAAAGACAATGGAAACTAACTTGGTAAAATAAT
>NC_090762.1:57420334-57427834 GCF_036898095.1 Palaemon carinicauda | reverse complement strand
GAATCATCACTATCATCATCATCATCATCTCCTCCTACGCCTATTGACGAAAAGGGCCTCTGTTATATTTCACCAGTCGTCTTTATCTAGAGCATTTAATTCAATAATTCTCCATTCATCATTTCCTACTTCACGCTTCATAGTCCTCAGCCATGTACACCGGGGTCTTCCTACTCTTCAAGTGCCTTATGGAGCCCAGTTAAACGGTTGGTGAACCAGTGTCTCGTGGGGAGTGCGAAGACCATGCCTAAACCATCTCCATCCACCCCTCGCTATTATCTCATCCACTTATGGCACTCGAGTAATTTCTCTTATAGTTTCATTTCTAATCCTGTCCTGCCATTTAACGCCTAACATTCTCCTGAGGGCCTTGTCCTTAAATCTACTTAATCTGTTGGAGATTTTTTCATTGTCATACCACGACTTGTGTCCATACAGTAATACTTATCTCACTAAACTGATATATAGCCTAATATTTATATGTAATTTCAGGCGATTTGATTTCCAATTTTTACTTAACCTAAGCCATTGTCTTATTTCATTTTTCCAATCTTTCATTAAACTCCAATTCTAATGACCCTGTATTGGATATCATAGTTCCTAAATACTTGAATGTTTCTACCTCTTTAATCCTTTCTCCTTCCTATGATATTTCATCTTCCATTGCATATTCCGTTCTCATCATTTGTTTTTTTCTATTTATCTTGAGCCCAACATCGTGTGATATTTCATATATTCTGGTAAGCATGGCAAATCCTGTGGCGTTAGCTGATAAGGACAGCATCATCAGCATACTCTAGGTCAGCTAATTTCCTATTACCAATCCAATCCAATCCTTCTCCACCACCTCCAACTGTTTTATATATATATATATATATATATATATATATACATACATATATATACATATATATACACACATATATATATATATATATATATATATATATATATATATATATATATATATATATATACCTTCTTTCACGAAGAGGGGATGGTGCCTGAAGAGGTTACCTTTCACGGTTTCAGCAAGTATTCTTAGCCCGAGGATCTATCCCCCTTGCCCTACCTACCTATGTTATAGAGGAACTATGTGCTAACAACATTTAACTATTCTTGACGGTGTCCCTTCTAAGTACATATATTAAGTGGGCCAAGGCATCCACCATCCATTAAGGTACACCACAAGAGAACACATGTTCTTTCAATGACTGTCCAGGCAGTCTTATCCTGAATTACTCTCTAGGTAGGATTCATTTCTGTTCATGTATTGAACACAGGCTTGTCTTCCCTTGCTTATCTGAGAAAACTTGAGTGCACCTTGCATTTCGCTCCCCTCCTAATAAATACTTACTTTTTTGTTGCTAATGTAGAGGTTGTGGATTTTGCTTGTATTTTTAGGATAAAGAGACTGTGTTATAGTCCCTGTGTTATTCTACCGTCTTTCGTTGAGTTTTCATCCTAAAAGGGAAACTCAAGTACAATATACTTGTTTGCTATTTTTGTTTTAAAATAATTTATTGCGCAGGTGTAAAAGAAGGTCCAAGGATACCTGAAGACTTCTCGAGTGATTGTCTTATCCTAGCATTTTTCTTTATCTTTCTGTGTTATCAAGTGTGTTTTTAAGCATGAGATAATTTTTCTATTATTTTATTTTTCTAATGCTTTATGTATATGTTTATCCAAATCTTTAACACTCCTAATATCGTTTTATCTGCCGTACAGTAAGGTTCATGGGCCATACGGTAATTTTAATGACCTAGTTGTTACTTCTAGACAATGCAGTCTATTATGTTCAGTTCTCAGATGTTCCCCTCAACTGCCTTCCTCATTCTAGTCTACGATATACCAATATTGCTAAAACGTGATGCAATTCCAAAGGAGTGACTGGTGATAGAGTAGGATAAGAATACTACCTATGCTTCTCATAAGCTTTTGTTTTGAATGCATGTTCCATGTGTGAAACAACCACAGCAACTTTAGTTTTGGTTCCATTTATCGCAATCCTGATTATTCCAATGCTATTTTGTATCTTCATCTTCATACCTAAGATACCAAAAGATGACAGAAAAACTCTAGATATGTTTGTTGGGGATTTAAATGTTCACCATAGGGAGAGTTCAATCGCGTTTTTCTTACTGAATATCATAATTTAAGAGGTTTTGATTTGGCCTCTTAAATCTGGCTGTAAAGAAATTGTTGAGACTACTCCTAATTCAGGTAATTACTGGAACAGAGTTTTCACTAATTCCCCTGGTACTTAAATGAAAGAAGACAGGAAACTCATCATCTTTAAGGAAAAATGGAGATGGTCTGCCTTAAAATAGCCGTACGAAAGTAGTGGGTGACAAAAGAATACCAAAATGAACTGAAAATCAAGGCATACTTTACCGAAATCACACCACAGATGTATGGTTTAAAAACATGGGCTTAAGCATCTAGGAAGAACAGAAGAGCTAACAAGTAGTCAGGATGTTCAGGGAGATTTGGGGGATCTCTGTGCTTGAAAGACCGACAAATTAAGAAATGGAAAGTGTTGGTGTGTTAATGATCACTTATATGATAAGAGAGTTAAGATTGAGATGATATAGGCATTTGTTAAGGAAGGCCGAGGATGAGGTTAAAAGGTTTTAGGTGGATCCTGTTAGGGTGAAGGTCTATATGGAGGCAAAAGATTAGATGGTGTGACAAAGTAGAAGGAAGATTTGGAGAAAGATTGTTGGGTGGATGAAGTTACTTTTATGAGAGATACTTGAAGACATACCAAGACAACTGACCGCTTGATTGATGGATAGTGTTTGGGGATGAGAACTATACACTGAGTCTCTGACAAGTCTACACCTTGAGTGAAAATCAATGTCATGTTAGGAGATACTTTCGGATACACCTCAGAAGCGTGAATGGAAACCTAGTCTTGATTCTCCGTTTTTGGGGGAGAATCAGCAGTCTTCTTTACCTAAACTATATAGCTGTATCATCCACTGCCCAAACGCAAAGGCAGCCTTTTTAGCCGATTTAGTAACAACAAATAAAGAAATGAGAACTTCAATATCCCTCGTTCATAATTTCTTGGTCAAATTGGTTAATTTAGTTATTCAGCCTGTAAGATTAAATATCTTTTACTGGAAGTTCTAATTTCCTTGGTTTCTTTAGTGGTAAAATTGCTGATTACTCAACTGCTTTTTTGCTGAATTAGTGAAAACGGGTCTTCTTTCAACGTCTTTTGGTAAAGCCTTTGGATGCTTATGATGAAAATGAATCCCCCATTCACTAATTTGTAGGTTTGTTTTTATTTCTGAGTTTTTCTCATGATTTACAGAATTCATAAAATTATCGTTAGAAGGTTTTTATGATTGGACTTGATTTTAGTGGTTTTTTTTATAGTATTAATCACGGGGCCTTAGTGGTCAAACTCAGGCAAATGGAAGTTTGTAGAGTATATTTTAGTATTATCATTGAGTTTTTAACTAAAATCTGTGTTGATGGGTCCGATAGTGACCAAAGAAATATGATCTCTTCTGTTTCTCGGGTAGAATTTGACAGAAAATAAAGTAGTTTCTTTTGTGGATTGTGCTACTGTGTTAACAGGGACTCCATCTCCTGATTTTACGCCTGCCATTGCTTATGGCCAGAGTAGCACGATTGTTATCAAGTTTAGGACATTGAATACTCACTACCCAGATCTTTTCATTAGCATTTCTTAATTAGCTTCAACAAACTCGTTTAAAATTTGGCGTGTCATTATTTACTATATTCACTTAACCCATCATTATTTTTTAATCATGCATCAAGTAACCCTTTCATGATTTCTACAGATCAGTCGAGGCTCATTAAATGTGTCTATCGTTTAATCCAGCCGTGTTTTGAATATAGTTCCCCAATTCGGTCTTAAGCAGCTGACTTACATCCTGAATTGTTGAATAACCTAACCCATTATTTTCTCATTTCATTGCCAAATTCTAGTAAAAATCTCTGGTACGGTCATACCATTAGCTCTTAAGAGTATTCTTTACAAAATTATTCATTCTTTCTATCATGTGTTGCATTCATGGACTAAAGCGTGCCATTCACCTTCTGGTACAAGATGTGCGCTTTATTCAAACAGTTTTGTCTGCTCTTGTAAAAGGCTAATGTTCAGTTTTCCAGAAGTTTGGTTCCAAATGTGACCAAATTTCGGAATGATCTTCCTAAACATGCGGTTGAATCATTTGAACTCTTGAGGATCAAAGAGGTTGCAAGACCTTTAGTTTTTCAGGAACGCATGAGTCCCATTTAAAGGCGTAATTTTTATACATTTCGTCATTCATTGTTATTTTTCGTACATAACTTGTTCTTTACTACCGCATGTCTATCTCGGTACTCTCTTCTTTCCCAGTTGGAGCTCTTAGGCTTGGAGCTTAGCTAGTAATGATATTGATAATGATAATAATCTGTGTAACCTTCCTGTGCAAGTTTATGTCCTCTCTACTACAGTATTTTGTTAGAAATGCGTGTTCATTATAAATAAAAATGATAATAACGATGTTATTGTATAATTTCCGAAGTCATTAAAGTCAATTAAGATATATTACTTTTGATTAGAATAAATTGCATGGGTTCATTTTTTGTTCCTTTTCCTTGACCTTTGGTCACCTAATCATTTAGAACTACGAAGATATTGTATCCAAAGTCATAAAAGTTATCAAATTAGCAGAAAATTAAATTTACGTGTCAGTGGGCAAGCACTGCATCATCGTGTTGATAGGTTTGATTTTATGGTACCTCCACTCTTTATATTGCCAATGATTAACTGACTGTGAGTAATTCTCTCTCTCTCTCTCTCTCTCTCTCTCTCTCTCTCTCTCTCTCTCTCTCTCTCTCTCTCTCTTCTCTCTCTCTCTCTCTCTCTCTCTCTCTCTCTCTATCTCTCTCTCATACGCACACAGACACACACACATTAAATCGCTCTACCCAAGAGCAAATGAAGTCCCCGCGGATAGACGACTAAATGGTTTGAGACATCCAAAATCCTTGTAACTCCTTGCAAGGTCTCCTTGTAACTCTCTCCTGCACTTAAGAGAGAAAATATGAAGTTGTTTATCAGCGCTGATTACGTCTTTCGTAAGTCTTCAGGCGTATCTTCTCCAAAGTCACATTTCAGGTTTACGTGTTGTTGCTGATCTCGTCCCCTGTTCTTGCGGTTAGTTGTAGATGTCTTCCCTTAGTCTTTGGTAGATTAAAAGCAGCAATCTCTAGCAATTGCTGCGTTTTTCCGAGGGGCCATTCCTTCTCTTAGCTTTTTGAAGTAGATCTTAAAGACAATTTATAATACTCTTGATTATACATCTGTCTGATTGAGCTTTTTTTTTTATCAGCGGAGGTTCGCTTTTTGCTTCAAATTGCCCAAATATGTCTGTCTTGTGCTCTCTTTCTCACACAATTGGCCCCTTTCGATTCCTATCGCATTAACACATGTGTACGTACTTCGTATGTTTAAAATTTGCTTTGTTTTCGTCTCCTCGTTTTTTTCTGATGGCTGTTAATTTGACTTAGACAGGTTTGAGAACCTGCTTGCTACAATGGCGCCTGTCGGGTTAGCCCTGTGGCGTGCTAATTAAGTGTGGATTGTCCGAGAAAGGCTACATGCGACCTGCATGCTTAATGTGGGGCCTCGTTTAAAGCTTTAAGAGAAAAAAAAAAAAAGAAGTAAGTACGCTGATTGGCCATCTGCAGTAAACGGCTGCGATAATTTTACCATAAAACCCCATTGGATGGAACGTGTTGTGGGTGGTTTTTTCGCCACTCAAAAAAATCACCACCTCTGACGCAATGAGACTTCGCCCGTATTGCCTCAGGAGAGATTCCGAAAGGGTAAATAGATTTCAATCATCCCCAAATTAGGCACCACAGGGAAGATGGTGATAACGTGCTTACTAGGAGATAGCAAAAAAAAAAAAGGGGGGGGGGCGGGGATTTCAATTCAATTCATGGATTTTTTTTTTTAATTGTCTTCGAGCCATATGGGAGAAAACTGCACGGAAGCCTGTTTTCTATAAATCAGCTGACTTAATAGAGGTCTCCTAGAAGATCTGAAATGCGCTGGAAAACTTCTGCAATAATATTTTAAAACCGTCTGGAAATCTTCCAGAAATCATTTGGAACCCTACTGCTTCCATGAAACCAGCCGGGTACATGCTGAAAGCTGCTACATACCGAAGCCCAGCAGATTCAATCCAAGTGATTTCATATTCTATCTGATTAAAGCAGAGATAAATCCCTCATTAGATATGCCATTGCCTACGCGATTCGTCTCCCCAATGCGTGAAATAAAACCTGGAACGTTCTTGCTAAGTGCAGTAGAGCCACCAATTAGGTCTTGCCCATTAAGCAGCTGTGTTAATGACAAGTCTTTATCAGTAAATGCGGTTGCTGTTAATTAAGATCCGGAGGGCAGATAGCTGAAGTATTGTCTGTCTGTGAGGAAAAAGATTGCAAGTCCGAGAAAATCTTAATAGGTACATTTAAACAAGATGGCGCTAATCTTGCATAGTGTTTTTTTTCTTTGCATTAATTTTTGTGTTTGTTACACTTTTGGAACTGGTAAAAAAAAAAAAAAAAAAAAAAACCTAGGAGGCAAATTTTCATATATTCATCGAATTTTTGAATGGAAGAAGAAAGTAGATTCAAAATTATTTCTTTTGAGTTATTATTCTTTTTACAATATCTTTTTTCTAACTTGTTATAAAAAAAAATCGTGATTTTTGTAAGAAGAGGATTAGATTGGCTCACAACAAGGCGGATCACGGGCTCCTTGCGTTGGCATCCCTTAACTTTTGTACGAAGGCACATACAATATTGTAATCAGCCACAATATTAATTAAATAGTTATTTATGCCACATGTGTGACACTTCATACGAATAATCACATATTAGTCGTGATTCTCAGTTTCTTGTAAATACTGTAATCCAGAGAGAGAGAGAGAGAGAGAGAGAGAGAGAGAGAGAGAGAGCACATATATGAATCTATGATCAAAGTTATTGTGCATTGATTACATAGAATTAACTTGTAAAGAAGAAAACCACCCTCTTTATTTCCTTTTATTTCAATCTATAAATGGGTTGTCTTAAACAACCAACCTTGTACAATTATGTATGTTTTTTCCTTCTTCTAAACTGTTATAATATCTTGGTATATTTAATTATAATAGGTCACAATAACCCTTGCGTATGTTTGTTATGTTCTTGAGTTGAAAACACATCACCTCTACAACTTCTCTGGTAGGTTAAGAGTTAGTTATCTGGACCTTAACTGATGATTGGCAACATAGTTCATATTGAAGAAATTATCAATCTAAGGCGAAGGAAGAAAAAAAGCGATTTAGTTCAGAATTCTAGGGCATAATATGGAAATGGTAAAGTAAGGTGTATATATATATATATATATATATATATATATATATATATATATATATATATATGTGTGTGTGTGTGTGTGTGTGTGTGTGTGTGTGTGTGTGT
>NC_090762.1:57392834-57417834 GCF_036898095.1 Palaemon carinicauda | reverse complement strand
CAAATGACCCTCGAGGGTATTTGGGCGGGGCTGCCCTTCATTACCCCGTCGCGAAGTGACACCCGCCTCCTTTTAATCTCACAATGCGGCCTCGAACGGAGATCAGTCCAGGTGATCTCTTTGTCCCTCGACTGCCCACTTTACCACTCTTAATCGCCACTTCTTAGCAGGAGACGGCCGCCGTCGTCCAACTGCATCTGTTGTCGAGCGGTGGAGGAGGAAAGGGAGAGTGACTGTGATGACCATTTCTAGAGAGGAGGTACAACTGCTCTTCAGTCTCGGGAATCTTAACCGAGAGATGAAAGATGAAAGCCTCAAGAGCGTATTCGCCTTTCTTTTAGTCTTTCCGTCCCTGCATCCTTCAGCCTTTCCTCTCTCTCGTTCGTTCTTTCTTTCTTCTCTCGTTTGTTCTTTCTTTCACCAAAATGGTGGAGAAAGGTAACGGCAGTAATTACCTGGAGATTGAGACGTATGGGTTGCTATGGGGGAGACTTCATCGAGTTGGGAGAATGCACTGACCATTACCTAGCTCTGCAAGATGAGAAAATAATATGAGAAAAGTATTATTTTCTTTTTCATCCTTATCATTATTATTATAGTTGTTGTTATCGATAATAGAGAAAACCATATTGATAAACAAAAACAGTGGAACTTGTCTTTATTAATTTTAATCATTATAATTCTAGTTGTTAGTGTTATTACCAAAGTTGTACTTTCAATCTACAGTGTTATTCGCAATGACCATGAATTAAGTTATTGTCCCATTAAACGTAGATTATTTCTCTCTGGAAGGTCAAAGGAATTAACCCGGGCTGGCAATTACCCGTGGGTAGTGGCCATTGGTAAATAGATAAGTTGATTTAAGGATATATATATTCACCATTTCTTAGCCTGCCCGACGGCCTGTTTGTTCACAATTTATTATAAAACCTTCCTTTAGCCATGGGCCAAGGAAGACCAGATTAGGCTTTGATATGGATGCAACTCCCGCAATATAAAGGAAATTGTCAAATGTTTCACATGCACAATGTTGCACACCCACAAACATTTAATGTTCTTGAATCTCAGTATCTTAAGAAATTTGCATATTTATTTGACGTTGGCTGAGGTGTGAACTCTTTGTGTCATCACTGTGTTTTTAATCCAGTAGTTTACCTTTAGTAGAAAATGCTATTGTATACTATTTGTTTTCTTATTTATGGTAAATTTTGTATCTACAACCTAGTTGTTAGCTATTTTCTGTAATCCTGCTTTGTGCAATGAAAAGTTTCTAGAAATTATGAAAATTAATATGCCACTTTCTCTAAATAGGAAAGTCTTAAGTCAGATGGTCCTACTAGTATTAACTTATGCATCGGAAACTTGGAGCCTTACTAAAGCCTTAGATCAGAAGCTAGTTACAATTCTAAGAGCTATGGAATGAATAATGATGGGAATAACTCTAAGAGACTGGAAGAGAGCAACATTGTTATGAGAGCAAGCTAAACTAAAGGATATTCTAACAATATTATTATTTTTACTTTCTAAGAAATGGACATGGGCAGGACATATAATGAGAATGACGGATAATAGATGAACATTAACAATAACAGAACGGGTCCCCAAAGATTACCAATGAAGTCGGGGAAGGAAGAGAAGACAATAGATTGACGAACTAAGAAAATTTGCTATAGACAGGCATAGAAAGATCATAATTAGACAGAAGTGGAAGGATATGTCTGAGGCCTTTGTTCTGCTATGGACTATCAACGGTTGATTTTATATATATATATATATATATATATATATATATATATATATATATATATATATATATATGTGTGTGTGTGTGTGTGTGTGTGTGCGCGCGCGCGATTGTGTGCGCATGCACGCGTGGTGAGTACCTAGTTATAAATAATGTAGGGGCAGGTACAATTAACGAAAAAAGGTCTGTGGCTTCGATATAAAAAGAGAAATGATCAAGAAACGAGAGGGATGTTTTACCTGGCCACTATAGCCGAGATGAAATCTTGTGAGAACGGAATGCAGGATGATGGGGATGCTGGCAAGAACAAAGAGAGGAAGAAGAGGTGGATGATGCGATAGAAAAGAAAGAGAAATCTAATTTTGAAAAACAAGAAGGACAAGGGGTAAAGAAAGACAATAGAAAATAATGATTACTCTATAGAAAGGAATTAGGAAAAACGAAAAATTGGGAAAGTAAAGAAAGAAAAAAGATGCTGCTTGATTACTTGATAGTAGCAAAGCAGACATGCAAGTGGAAAATAAAAAGAAATCTAAGAAAGACCGGGATATCAGAGCTTAAACTTAACAAGAAAAATGATAAAGGAAATGGCAGTAAAAAGGTAGAAAAGTCATAGCAAAGGCATTCGTAGTAGTTGCAAGCAACGATAGGTACACTTGAAGGAGAATATGCAGTATTAATAGTACGAATAAGATATATTGTAAATGGAAAAACGGAATCGCTAGGTACCGAACAAGAGGGTAAAGGAGAAAATACATAATAGTGGCAGTGTCCACAAGCCGTGTCTGTTGAAAGAGGCGAAGGCTTGGTTGGTTTGCCCAGAATTTCAGGTATCGGGGGGAGGCAAAAGGGGTTTGGTGGAATGGGAGGGGTTATTAACCCATTGTTAGTAATTATCTCAGTTGGAGGGGGAATAAGGTAGTATTTAAGACTGTATAGACGCCCTTCGGTGCTTAAGAGGAGAGAGATGGGGGTGGGGGGTTTAAGGTGAGCTGCATTGTTTGGCGTCTATGATACGGCTACAGCGGGTATAATGTTGCTGTGTAGCCTTTTTTTTTTTCTTTTAAGACATTGTAACCCACTAGTTATGTAAATTGAACATGACATCGGGCAATTTGAGAAGCGTCAAGTGTTAGACGAGTCTATATAGTGAAGTTCTTCTCAATTACAGATAGATATTCACACACATGTGTTGATGCACTATATATATATATATATATATATATATATATATATATATATATATATATATATATATATATATATGTGGGTGTATATATATATATATATATATATAATATATATATATATATATGTGTGTGTGTGTGTACGTATGTATATTTATATGTATGTGAGTATGTATATATACTTAAACATAGTGAGTATATATGTATATCTATGTATCCATCAAGTACATTTATACATTGAACCATTTTATTGAATCAGTTAACCCAGTCTTAATTTCATAGATATATGCAATATGAACGATCAAATGAAAAAAAGACAATGAAGAGCTCTGGATCCCCAACTCCCATCACACTGCAGTATCCCAAAGGATGCTGGAGGTTTGCATAAAGCAGTCCCGTAGGTGTACATTAGGCGCACCATATGCTAAACGTCCTCCTGCCACCCCATGTCAGGACTTACCGTGACTAAAAGAGACTGGGTCTTCCCTATCGCTGGGGAATGCAAATATGGTTACGGGCTCGCGTGTGCGTGTGTGGGTGCGAGCATGTGTATGTGTGTGTATTTCACATATACACTTACCATATTTATAAATTTCAGTGCCCACAATTATTTCTCTAGCTCTTGGTGTATGTTTGAGTGGACGTGCTTGGTAAGACAAACATATGCATTATCTATATTTATATACTTCCTTAAATAGTTACTTGACCCGAAAAGATAGATGTAGCTTACATACAAGCATGATGTAGTAAAAGTTTATAGAGAAGTAAATCCTACAAACAGAATGTCTATTATTATTTCGTATAAAATAGACAAAATTTTGAAAAATAACATATCTAATTGTTGATTAAATATTTGAAAATATAGTGGATCCATAAATTCTAATCAACCCTTACTTGACCCAGAACTCAACGCCTCAACTTTTACAATATATTTTCTGAAATTATTCGATAATATATTGAAATACCTGATGATCAGGCAAGTAGACAGAGGAAAAAAAAAACATACGCAAGTGATGCATATCTTCCGTCCAATCGTTTATGGGGGTAAAGAGAACGTGTTAGTCACGACTCTGCGAAGACCTTCGCTAGTCAAACTTAACTAAAAGTTTAAATCTCGAAATCTAACAATAGCGAAGTCATTTGGGTCATGGAATAGGCCTCTAAGCGAACAGAAAATAACATTTAAAAGTTAACAGAAGATATAGAAGAACAAACCCCCTTGCCATGACAAGACACAAAACTAGCCCCTAGGGCCTTTCACCCGTTGAGTGTATTGTTTGACTAAGTTGGAATCCAACCTAGGAATTGTAGGACGAAACATTCACTGTGCATTTTGCCCTTGTGATTCCAGAATCTCCGAGCATGCTAGCCGAGAAAGGCAAAAACAAGAACAAAATAGGAAAATAGTGAAGATAGCTATATATATCCATTTTCAGTTTGATAGTTGCATTTTGCTAGTACAATGGTAACGTGTTGGCTTAGTATTCGCATGACAGCAGATCGATTCCCGCGCGGGACCGTGAGTTTAAGATATTTACTGGGGAAGCCACTGATGTGGTTGGGCAACGGGGTGGGGGGGGGGGGGGGGGAGGGCGGTTGGCCTTGCCTAGCTGACGTTCTGGTGGGTATTATTCTGGTGAAACTGGAACTGAAACCAGTTACCTTTACCTTCAAATGACCTTACGAGCCAGATATTTTCTCACATTAGCATCCCGGGTGTTTTCGAGATAAATATTCACGTTATTTATGCATATATTTAAAACAACATGTCTTCAGTCCTGAGTTCTTAAAATAGTCCAGTGAAGAAAAGAAATGAAGAAACATTGAATAATTGGTCTGATTGTACCCTCAAAGGGATCAAAATGGCTAGAGAGCCAAGAAGAAAACCAGCTAGTTGGTAAATTTTCAATTCTACACTTACGGAATTTTGTAAAAAATTCCAAAATTGATAAACTGGTTATTTACCCTACATATTGTATCAACTATTTCACAATTTACCCGGAAACAATTGTTCACAAAGAATATCATTAATAAAGGTATCAAAATGGGTTTTTGACATTTACCAACATTTTCTAGAAAACTTTTTTCTTTTGGATAGAGGAATAATATTTCATTAATGAGAGTTTAAATGTCTTATTGACTCCCCAATAATAAGGCGGGAAAAGAGAGAGATTACAATCAAATCACTTTTAATCATGAAGATCTACTTATGATATCATTGTTTTAAACCCTTTTAAAGCTTATGTGAAGCATTTTATTGTTTTTTTTTATTATTATTGGTTTTGTTACTATTACTATTATTGTAAGAATATTTCATATTAAATGGAAGGATATTGTAGAAAAGTAGAATTCAGAAGTAAAGTGGAAAGTACCAGACAAGAAAGATATGTAAACGGAATGTCAGAATCGCCTGAATAGATATGGGATGTTATGAAAGAGACTGTTGTATCAGCAGCAGCCGATGCGTGTAGGAGGGCAAGTGGTAAGCAATAACATGAAAAAGGAACAGTAGTGGAATCAAGAGGATCAAACAGTAGTGATAGTAAGAAGAAGAGCAGGGATATAGACAGACAAAGAGATTGTAAGCAATTGTAAAGGGAGAAGGCAGAAGAGAGTGGTCTGAGATGATGAGAACACCAGGGGGAGAAAAGATAATATACAGAATTGCAGAAGCGAGAAGAAAAGACACGCAGGATGTAGGAGAGGCAGGAATTATAAAAGATGAAAATGGAAATATCTTAATTGAGGAAGAGGAAGTCAGTAAAAGGTGGAATGACTATTACAACTATTAGATACTGAGAATGTGTGTGAAGAATTGGAAAATGTTCCTGCAGTAGAAGGACCAATAGAAAACAGAGAGAGTGAAATCGAAGAATGTTATAAAGAAAGGAAAAGTAAATAAAGCTGCAAGGAAGTCATAGGCAGCAATAGAAATCGTTCAGGCATTGGGAAATGTAAGCAAAGAGTGGGTGCATAGGCTTATTGGAGAAGATCAGGGATGTAGAGAAAATGCCAAAGGACGGGGAAGATAGTTGGATTATTAAATTGTATAAACAAAAAGGAGATATATTAAAGTACCGAGGAATAAAGGTTTTTGGAGCCTGTATTCAAGATATAGACAGAAGAGTAGAAAAAAAATGTGAGAGTTCATAGATACCGTAAGACAAGCCCAAGAGAAGTTTCTAGAATGAAACAAGAAAGTTTACATGTGCTTTGTGGATCTTGAAAAGGCTTATGACATGGTGCCAAGACTGTTGATCTCTTGGTGTTTAAGAAGGAGAGGAGTGCCGGAGAAGTGGGCAGCGTTAGTGAGGTTGATGTATAAGGTGCCCAGAACCCCTGTAAATACAAAATATGGGGAGATGGAGGCATTGTTTGTGGAAATTGGCCTCCATCAGGGATCAAATCCGAGTCCATTCTTGTTCCTCGTCATTATAGTCAGTTTGGCATCTGAATTGAGGAACACAGAAAAATAAGGGAACTGATGTTCTGGGGGATTTAGTCATTATAGCAAACTCAGAAGAACTGCAAGAAAGGCTTCTAACACGGAAAAAGTCTCTAGTAGGGAAGGGATTCAAGCTGAACATTGGAAGAACAGAGATAATGATTTGTAATAGAGAAAGACTTGGAGAAATAAACATTCAATTGGAAGATGCTACAGTAATAAAACAAAACAATAAGTTTACTTGGGAACAGAGGAGGGAGGTACTGAGAAAGCAGTGGGACAGAGAGTGAAAGAAGCATAGCGAAAATGGAGAGAAATAACTGGAGTTGTTTTAGACATGAAAATTTTATTAAGGTTCAAAATGAAGATATATAAGGCAGTTATCAGGCCTGTACTATTATATGGGGTAGAATTTGGGCTCTTGAAAGGAAAGAGGAGGGACTGTTGGAAAGAACCGAGATGAGATCACTACTGGAAAGGAAGGAGAGTCAAGATGTAGGAAGAATTTATGGTATATGCAATAAGAAGTAGAAAGTTAGGGAAGTTTAGCTTAAATACTATGGCCATGAAATAAGAAGAAAAGGGGTGAAACCAATCAAGAGAGCTAAGAAATGCCAGTAATGGGAAGGAGTGTGGGACGTCAGCAGATGAGATGGATGGATGTAGGAGGGATATGGGTGGGGTAGGATTGGGGTAAGAAGATGCAAGGAATAGATATAGATGGAAAAAAAGTTGACTCGAGCTGGCGACCCTGCAATACAGTGGGATTAATAAGGTCAAAAGAAGAAAAACAAAAGAAAAGCATATAGAAGCATTCTTGTGAATAATTGAATTATATAGTTACATTTTACATTCAGAAAGTATCAGAAAAATTGCGAAGAAAGAACTATCAACAGAGATAAATACAAACGCTAAAATTATAAGAGTAATATACAAAAAGAAAGAAGAGAAATTGAGGAAAAGGTATCAAATATACAGTATAGAAAAAAGCAGGTAAACAATAAGGTAGTGAATGAATTTATACACAACTAGTATATAAATCAACATGTAGATTAAGAAGGATTTTGGAGAGGGAAGGAAGAACGATAAACGGACACAAATATATATATATATATATATATATATATATATATATATAAATATATATATATATATATATATATATATATATATATATATATATATTTATATATATATATATATATATATATATATATATATATATATATATATATATATATATATACACACACACACACACACACACTCACATACATGCACTTGTTTATGTAAGGGCATACGTTAAAAGTTATAAAATTATAAAATATTAATATTCTATAAATGTGAAAATTTATGGGAAACAATTGTTAATCGGGATCCTAAAGGCTGGAATACATGATAAATAGATAAATAAAGAATGAAAATAAAGAATTAAACCACTAAATGACGAGGAGACGACAAAAACCATGTCGGTAACAAAAAACCATCTTAAACTAAAGACATCAGGAGAAGTGGCAAGGATGGCAAAATCGTTACCCATTCATGTTCTCCATTGTCCCATCTATCCCACTTTAAGGGAAAAAACTATAATCATAGACTTTAAGGATAAAGAAAAAACGCATCCCTTCGTTTTTTTTTCGTTTTTCACACTAGATGGCGGTGCCCTGCATAAGCTCACACGCGACCATTTGCCTAAGGATACTGGGACGGCCAAGGTCCAATGGAGTGGCATACAAAGATGCCTCAGGTTGCACATTTTCTTTCAAACTTCAGTTACAAAGAACGATAGTGTCTGAAGAACTTCGTGTTAGTGTATTGATCTTTATACCTACTAAAAAAACTTCACAGTTTACCAATGATTTCATTATAACAAAATATTTTACATAATAAAAACTTCATATTTACTCGAAAACTTTATCTACCGAAGTTCTTATTACCAAAATACTTCACATACAAGAACTTCATATTGCTCTAAACTTCCCGGATTGTCAAGAACCGTTTTAGGGATACAATACCCGAAAACGTACCAGTCCCAAATCTTTTTGTTTCCATTAATCTTGCCTAAGAGCTTCACTGTTACCTGACAAGGACTTCAAATTATGAATACTTTATAATACCCTAGAACTACATATTATTATTACTTATTATTATTGTTATTATTATTATTATTATTATTATTATTATTATTATTATTATTAATACCAGCTAAGCTAAGCTACAGCCTTAATTGGAAAAGCAGATGCTACAAACCCAAGGAATCCGGGAAGAAAAATAGCTCCGTGAGGAGAGGAAATAAAAGTAAATAATAAACTAGATATTATGAGAAGTAATAGGTACAAATATAGAATATTTTAAGATCAGTAACAACGTTGAAATAGGCCTGTCATATATAAATGAAGAAGAAAGATTTATGGCAAGCTATTCAACATAAACCCATTCATTGATAGTCTGAAGCTCCCTCGATTCATTTGCCTGATTAGGGAGATCATTTCACAATCTGGTCACAGCTTTAATAAAACATCTATAATACTGTGCCGTGTTGAGACTTACGATGGAGAAGGCAAGACTGTTAGCCAAAAAACTTCGTAATCAAAGAATTTGACAGTTACCAAACAACTGAACAAAACCAAAGAATCTCACAGTACACAAAGTCTTCAAGTACTCCAAAGTGTCGCAGTATTGAAGAACTTCACAATACCCAAGGGCAGTGCAAACAACTTCAATGACCATCAAAGTACTCGTACCCTTAAACATTACAGCTAATTCACTATTTCTCTGTACCATTGGGTGTCCCTCATAAACTGTTGAGATGGATACAAGTGTGATTAATCTTGACAATCATTTTTCTAAAAGCAATTTTTTACTTTGTAGTGACAATACTTCTAAAGCCTCAAACTTACGTATTCTTTTGTTTTAAAAAAATCAAATATAACTGAATTTCTATATGAATATATGTATATATACAATTTAAGATATATATATATATATATATATATATATATATATATATATATATATATACAGTGTACATATACCTATATACAATATAATTATGAGTAAATACAAATGTGTAAGATATATCATCATTATCAGCCGTTGCTAGTCCACTGTAGGACAAAGGCCTCAGACATGTCCATCCACTCCTGTCTGTTGATGGTCTTTTCATGCTAGTCCATATCTGCAAATTTTCTTAGCTCGTCAATCCATTGTCTTCTCTTCCTTCCCCTTCTTCGTTTGTGATCTCGAGGAGCCCATGCCGTTATTCTTTTTGTCCATCTATTATCTGTCATTGTTATTATATTCTTTTTCTTACTTGTTAGAATTTCCTCGAGAATAATTTGCTCTCATATCCATGTTTTTCTTTTTCTGTCTCTTACTGTTAATCTCATCATTATTCTTTCCGTAGCTCTTTTGAGTTGTGTAACTAGCTTATGTTCTAAGGCTTTAGTATGGTTCCAAGTTTCTTATACACAAGTAAACACCGGTAGGACCATCTTATTGAATACTGTTCTTTTTAGGGAAAGTGGCATTTTACTTTTCATAATCTCATTTTGTTCACCAAAAGCTCTTCATCTCATACTTATCGTTCTTTTAATATCGGTCTCATGTCCCGGGGAAAACATTTACTGTCTGTCCTAACTACGTATATTCATTAACAATCACTAGAGGTTTCGTCCATAGCCCGTATTTGTTGTCTCTGCAATTTCACTGTACATTATCATAGTTTCACTCATATTCATATTCAATTCTACATTTCTGCTTTCTCTATTCAAATATTCTATATTTTTTGCAATTACTCCCATGATTCACAAAGTAGAACTAATTCCTCAGCAAATATTGAGTTGTTGTAATATATATATATATATATATATATATATATATATATATATATATATACATATATATATATATATATTATATATATATATATATATATATATATATATATATATATAAAAATTTCTACCACATACTGGGATCGAACCATAGTCTCTTTAAAACTAGGGTTCGATCCCAGTATGAGGAAGAAATTTATTTCTATTTAAGAACGATATTTCATCCAAATCGTGTGTGTTTTTTTTGTGTATGTATGTATGTATGTATGTATGTATGTATGTATGTATGTATGTATGTATGTATGTGTGTGTGTATCCATCACAAAGCCTTTTCTCTTACCAGAGATAAAATACCTCAACAACCACTCCTTTGAGTGCTGAATCATGGACGACCTTCGGTACAGTGATAAATCTTCAATAATAGCCGCTTCATAAATCTCCACAAGTCTCATGTGTTTTTGTTTATAAATATATCTATCTATCTATCTATCTATCTATCTATATATATATATATATATATATATATATACATATATACATACATACATATATACATACATACATATATACATACATACATATTTATGCATTATTCGTACGTATAACCAAATACGTAGCTAATACACATCCTCCTTAGTCTTTATTCAGTAGGCCCTAATGTAGAATGACTGAGAAATAAAAAATAAATAAAATCAAGCATGAAATAAATAATACAAACATTGATCTCTTCAGCATTCAACCGTCAACATGAAATACACATCACACTAAAAAACTACATCATGCGAAGTACCATTTACTGTCTAGAAGATGTAAGCCTCCGTCACAGGCACTTAATTTCAGAATTCAAATGCTGTGGTAAGAAGGTATCTGCAGGCAGACATTTCGCCTCGTGCCAGGCGGGCGACCTGGCCTTTGAGCTGTGGACTCATCTAAAAGGGATTCATATTTCTTACTGACAACACTTGCGTTAAGAACGCCTATTAAGAACGGGGTATCATACGTGGGTCTATTATCCTCTTACCTGAAATACACCTTTTACTTTCGGCTGGCAACAATAGATAATCAGAGATCACGTCACTCTTCTTCGAGGCCTCGCGTTCAGGGATTCCTTCTTTTGTTAACTTTGTTATTACCCATTCAAAGAAATCAATACCTCTGTCATAGAGCTGCGATGATCTTTAAAAAAACGTATTATTCATCATATTTTAACCTCAATTTTATTTGGCTTTTATACGGGTTCAAGTTGCTATCTCTCTTCGAAGAATAAGTTAAGCAAAGATGAAAGAGGCAATTACTTTATCTATTTTTTTTTCATAAAAATAGTACCTTTAGAGTTCTTAAGTTTTTATGCGTATGCAAAGGTCTAGATAAATCTTTATTGCAAAGGGTCTAACAGGATAATAACTTTATCCAAATAAAAAAATGTAATCCTCTTTTGTTATATGATTAAACTTCTTTCACTTTATTTCTAGAAGAAATGTTAGTTTAGTTGTTCGCTTTTATAATACCTTGAAAACTTATTGCTAAAAATCCTGTCACGTGAGAATGATTTAGAAAAATGAACACAATGCTGTCTTTTTAATTTTCATATTGTTTCATTGCATCAAATGTTACTCCATTCCTATTAAAAGTACCTGTTTTTATACAATTATCTCAGATGCAAGGTCTCTCTCTCTCTCTCTCTCTCGCTCTCTTTCTCCATACACACACACGCGCACACACACACACACACATATATATATATATATATATATATTCATTTATTTATATATAGTGTATCATATATGCATTATATATACTGTATAGTATAGTAAAGGGGTCGACTGTAGCCTTAGTTTCGACCTGGTCAGGGTTCGAATCCTTAGCCGACCAGAAGCTATTATCCAAAGGTTAATTTTCCCTTGGGTATCTGATCCCGAAGCTGGGCGAGTTCAATATTAAGAGGTATTTTTGACTTATATAAATGAAAATCACGAATGTTAGTGAAAAATTATCATTTATATAAAATGTATATATATATATATATATATATATATATATATATATATATATATATATATATATATATATATATATATGGAGAGTTACTTGAGGAGGTGGATCAGTTTAAGTTCTTGGGGTCTGTTGTTGCAGCAAATGGTGGAGTGGAAGCAGATGTACGTCAGAGAGTGAATGAAGGTTGCAAAGTGTTGGGGGCAGTTAAGGGAGTAGTAAAAAATAGAGGGTTGGGTATGAATGTAAAGAGAGTTCTATATGAGAAAGTGATTGTACCAACTGTGATGTATGGATCGGAGTTGTGGGGAATGAAAGTGATGGAGAGACAGAAATTGAATGTGTTTGAGATGAAGTGCTTAAGGAGTATGGCTGGTGTATCTCGAGTAGATAGGGTTAGGAACGAAGTGGTGAGGGTGAGAACGGGTGTAAGAAATGAGTTAGCGGCTAGAGTGGATATGAATGTGTTGAGGTGGTTTGGCCATGTTGAGAGATTGGAAAATGGCTGTCTGCTAAAGAAGGTGATGAATGCAAGAGTTGATGGGAGAAGTACAAGAGGAAGGCCAAGGTTTGGGTGGATGGATGGTGTGAAGAAAGCTCTGGGTGATAGGAGGATAGATGTGAGAGAGGCAAGAGAGCGTGCTAGAAATAGGAATGAATGGCGAGCGATTGTGACGCAGTTCCGGTAGGCCCTGCTGCTTCCTCCGGTGCCTTAGATGACCGCGGAGGTAGCAGCAGTAGGGGATTCAGCTTCATGAAGCTTCATCTGTGGTGGATAATGTGGGAGGTTGGGCTGTGGCACCCTAGCAGTACCAACTGAACTCGGCTGAGTCCCTGGTTAGGCTGGAGGAACGTAGAGAGTAAAGGTCCCCTTTTTGTTTTGTTTCTTTGTTGATGTCGGCTACCCCCCAAAATTGGGGGAAGTGCCTTTGGTATATGGATATATATATATATATATATATATATATATATATATATATATATATATATATATATATATATATATATATACATGCATACACTCATCATTCTGGTAAAGACAGAAGTGTTAAAACACCAGTCTGAAACGTACCTGTCATGGGCCAAATGTCTGTCCTGCAATTCATCTCTCTCTCTCTCTCTCTCTCTCTCTCTCTCTCTCTCTCTCTCTCTCTCTCTCTCTCTCTCTCTCTCGCTTCTATGTTTTTGCAGTGCCTGTTCGACTCATATGCATTGATGTTTCCATTTAAATTTTCTTGTTTCTTTTGATATAATTCCACAGGTCTGTCCTAAATCTTATATAAGAATAATTCCTTATGCGAGCAATATAAGTCTTATGTCAGCTACTTTCGAAAATAAAGCCATTTTCTTGATCAATCTGTAAAGAAGGCTTCAGGGATTAAATAAAAGTAACAATGAAGTCGAACAAAAGTAAATCCTTATAAAGCAATTGTGGTATTGACGGAGAAATTGAAATATATCTGTTCGATATCACAACTTTTACCGAAATGATCTCTTCTAACTTATTTTCAATAGCATATATCAACTGAATGGCACGTAAAATACTCGTTTCAATAGAATTTGAAGAATGAATAAAAAAAAAATAAAGAAGAATTAGGATCATAACATCATTCTTCTGTTTGTCAATGGCCTCCAATACTACCATTTTCTGTCATAAGAATGACGTTAAGGACCAAATTCCTATTTATATGCCACCAGCCACCAATCGACCGGCTCACCCAGCAGACGTATTCCGTCACTACGTTTTGCGGACATGAAAACGTAATCAATGACAGTCAATTGCTCTCATTGCCGAAGGACATAAACAAGGTGGGGTTTTCTTCGTGGCTGACGAATGCGCAGAGAATTCGTAATGATATTTGCACTCGATAATACACGGTGAAAACGAAGAATGTTTCTAGGCGTCAACTAGCACAAGCTCAAGTCCCATTTTTCTTCCTGTAAATGGGTGATAGTAAATAATTTTCAGTGATGAATGCATTCAATGTGTGTGTAAAAATAGGAATATTCTAGCTGCCCCTTGGTGTCACCACACGCTGCTTACACCATTCAAGAACCGTGTGATACTCGTCGAGCAGAGTATTCTTAAAATTATTATAGTCTTCATTAATGAAAAATTTAAGTAATTTCAAGTCACTATTTGGTTACAGCGCAAACCTCGTTCGCCACTCAACAAATTCGAGATAGCTGACAATTTTTATGCTTTTAACAATATTAGCTTACATGTCCTACAACACTTGTGTGCTGACGTAGAGCTTTTAATGATATTGTCATTTGGTTGAGTTTCGTGAAAGAAGTAGAAGAAAGAGATAAAGACTGCTTTCTTCAACTGGCAAAACGCAAGAACACTGCCCACACAGGAAATATTTGATGGCAGAATTTATAATGATATTTGATTTTAATGGAATTAGTAATAAGCAAATATCATGAGAAGCAGAAAAAGAATGTTCTGGACTCTTAATTCAAAGACGGATTGCATAATCCATGCACCAGATGTGATACAAATGAGACCAAAGAAATACATAGTCAGTCCGTTCAATGAAATCTTCATTCAAAGCTATAATCGATATCCTAAAGGAAATTATACTTCGTGGATACTAATTCTTGGGCGAATGAGGATTCGTGAATCGCAAATTGTATAACCATGGAAATACAATAAAGCACGCTGATTTAGAATAAGAGACGTACCGTACTCGAATACCGGGGTAGAAATTAAGGATAAATGCATTCTTAAAGCTAATTGAGGAATTTATCAATTAGCTGATTTATATCATGTTTTGATTATAAATTCTGTTTACAGAAAAAATTCAAAACAAATATGACAATTAATCACAAACATCTATTATAAAAAAAATCACCAGAAAAGTTTAAAGGAAAAATGTAATTGTTAACCAATACAAGGGTGGGTATATGATTGCATCATTAAAAGTATTACATTCAAGTTTAAAAATTCTGGAACTGATTATAAGAAGCAAAATATCAAAGGAAATTGATGGCTCTATCTTTAGCGATTTATCGTCACAGACATACAGCAATGAAAGATTATATTTAAATCGAAGACATACTGTAGAGTTTTTAGCTATTTGGTGTATTTGATATTTGCCTGTTTATTTGTTCTTAAGTGTATTTATCATTACGTTTTTGTTACTCATACTATCGTTCGTTGCTTTAATGTACCCTTTGGGATGGTGTTAACTGACAAGGGAAATGTTATGCCCAAATTAAAAGGAATTTTTAGAGATATATACCTCAGGGATAATGATGTTATCACTAATATCAAAACAATAAAGATATTATTAATATTGAAATGATCATACACTATAGAATCCTCAATAGGTTGGAAATTCTGGAATTGATTAGTCATCTCTCTCTCTCTCTCTCTCTCTCTCTCTCTCTCTCTCTCTCTCTCTCTCTCTCTCTCTATATATATATATATATATATATATATATATATATATATGTATATATATATATATATATATATATATATATATATATATATATATATATATATACTGTATACATGTGTGAGTGCTTGTGATTTGCAAACATAAGGAAAATCAAAATAGGATAAAATTAAACATATAAATATGCGTTGTTCGTGTACGTATAAGGGTTGTGTATTCAATAACTAATCCTCAGATTGCAATGCCTACTGTCTGTTACTTTCCCTCTGCTTCTAAATTTTGAAATAATCTTGACTCCGTTACTTCTCCGGGTTAAGTCTAAATCTTCTTCCTTACTTTTTTATGTATTTTCGAGGCCCCGCCTATATAAAAGCATTATCATGCCAGTCCTATGTAACTGAATGATAATTTTTATCCAACTAGTGTCACAAAAGCAAAGGGTATGGATGTTATTAAATTTTCCTTTCTTTCAAGGTTTCTTCTGAAACATTGTGGCTGGTATCTTAATATTAAAGTTTATTGGAAGTTGCTAATTTGCTTATATACAAGCCACGGGCATTAACCTGCTTCTCAATCAAATTCTTATAACTAACTTACAACAGACACTAGTTTATCAATTTCAAGATAAGAGTTGCATCCGTTAAGTAGAAACTAATAAATTTTTGTTAAATTACGAAACTGTTATACTGGAAAAGGTTTTTTTTTTTTTCGAGAAATTAAGAAATAATTTCAAAATTTTGAAATATAAATTATTGAACACCAGAGTTAGTGTTAATGTCGCATATTGATCCGGACATTCCCAGAACAAAGCTCAGCGTAATTATAAATATTCCGGCAATATTTGCAAACATGGATGACGAACTGCATGTACTTTCCTCTGTATTTTTGGGCTTTTTTGATTAACGCATGCGTACCACAACAAAAAATAGTTATCAGTGTAGTGTGATTTATCTCTCAATACCATGATTACTTATTTTAAAAGATGTGTAAATGTATCTCGCTTTAAAGAAAAACTTCATACCAACGTTGCCCTTCCAGATAAAGATCTCTTCTTTAACTTACAAGCACTTCTTTATGAGCATTTGTAATCAAATTTATCGCCTTGAGTGTGCTGACGTCTTTCAGAAATCTATTAATTTTCGCCCACATTATTAATATTACTTTCCCCGGTGAATTAATAGCATTATTGTCATTGGTATCTTTCTTCTTAATGATTCTTTCTCAGTCCTTCATTATTTTTAGATCGGTGTCTCCCTATCACTGTAAATTTATAACAGTCTTTTAGACCAATTTACTTTTATATAAGTCTAAGTGGATATGTCCGTAAGTGAATGTGTATATTCGGTATCACTAAGGGTAAAATTAGTATGATTGTGGTAATGAGTTATTTTGTAAACTTCCATAAATATGGAAAAGGCCACCACGAACACTCATTTTCATTCATGTATGATTGTCAAGCTGGAATTAGACTCCTTTTCAAGACTAGTATTAATCTAAAAGCGAAAAACAATTTTATATAGTCACGTATGAATTTCAAGCGAAAATAAGACATAAGAGATTCCTTATTCAATCGCATATGAAGCTTGTGTTCCATGTATTCGAATCATCTATAAAATGTGTTCATGACTTTATCTTTAAAGGGAAAACTGTTTGTTAGGGGCTTACCCTTGAAGGAAAAAATAAACTTAGCTCTCATAGGATGGAAGGTTAACAGTCAGGGAGAACAAAACCAGTCAGGAGGAGAATTTCAAATTTGGTTAGAGGAAATGAGGAAACGGCAACTTTCCGCAGATTTCATTTAGCAAAAAAGTGTCATGACATGTCAAGTAGTAACATTTGAGGTCTCTCTCTCTCTCTCTCTCTCTCTCTCTCTCTCTCTCTCTCTCTCTCTCTCTCTCTCTGGGGAGACATCCAAATATATTGAAGAGAAACATGATTTTACTATAAGTCAGGGGTAGTGCCATAGCCTCTGTACCATGGTCTTTCACTGTCTTGGAATAGAGTTCTCTTGCATGGGGGTAGATAGGCACATTATTCCATGTTTCCTTATTTCCTCTCCTTACTGGGTTATTTTTCCAATTGGATCCCTTGGGATAATAGTGTCCTGCTTTTCCGAGGGAAAAAATATAATTATGAAATGGAAATGTCTGACATCAGAATAGAAACTTCACGTAACTTTGTAATGCACTGAAGATTTTCTGTAGATTAATAAGATTATTAGTTTTTATTATTTGGAAATCTTGATAATAATTGAAAAGCTCTACAGAGCTTCCGAAAGGAATTTAATCCCTCGCCACTAATGAAATAGAAGTGAAAGAAATGTAACTTTGAAAAAAACTGTACGTAAATAATAAAAGCTTTTCCTTGTTGAGAAGTTAAAAGTATTTTTTTACTTCGACCGAAAAAAATTTAATCTATTTTAGATATGCTTTATTTTTGTTTTGTTTCCATTTCATGTTAGTTTGCAGTTGATAATTCACTCACACTAACATGTCTATTTGCTGACACATTATATATATATATATATATATATATATATATATATATATATATATATGTGTATATTTCTATATATCTATATATATATATGTATATTTCTATATATATGTATATATATATATATGTATATATATATATGTATATATAATATATATATATATATGTATATATAATATATATATATATATATATATATACATATATATATATATATATACATATATATATATATATATATATATATATATATATATATATATATATATATATATATAACACACACGAATAGATGTGGTATGGTTGATTTTTACAGGTGATACTGGTAATTTAGGACAGTGATGAAAAGTTGCAGAAGCTGACACAGTCTTGAAAAACTATTTTAAGAAGAGCATGGTTAACTTATTTAAGTTTCTAGTAAATAGCATAGATGAAGGTAAGAGTGGAGAGAGGTGAAATTAGGTGGGGCAGAGGAAAGCATTTGGTGTTTGCATTAGATTGTTAAAATAATTAAATTACAATAGGATGGCATGTATGAAGGGTTCGTTGAGACAATTCCTGTTACTGAAAATGCAATGTGGTTGTTACTAAATGAACGATAAAAGGGTGAAGCAGTTAAGAAGAACTGTTTGTGTGACATATGTAGTATAAAAAAACTGATAAAAAGTGAGAAATGTATGGGTGCACGGAAGTGGTAAAAATATTAACAGTGGTGTAAAGTTAGATATGAGCATTTTGAGTTGGTACGAATATAGTTGATGAAAATAATTTGTAACGCAAAAGAACTAGTAGGTAGGAGTAAAAGAAGGCAGAGAAAGGGTTAAAAGCATGCTTGAAAAACAAATCAGAAAGCAAAGTCTTTGAGATCTTAGAGTTACAATAGTGCATGCATGATGAGGGTAAATGGTTCATATTCCCTAGGAGTTCAATGCACTGTTTGTGAGCCTTCCATGCTATTGCATGAAGCGACTAATGTTTTGGAACTTTTACTGCACAGGTGCCGTATCCAACAGTTAGTAGGGAATACGTAGACACCTTATACTAATATGTTTTCTTTTGGAGTCATCCCCTGTTGAAAGAAACGACTTCATGTATACTCTGTATATATATATATATATATATATATATATATATATATATATATATATGTGTGTGTGTGTGTGTGTATATATATATATATATATATATATATATATATATATATATATGTGTGTGTGTGTGTATATATATATATATATATATATATATATATATATATATATGCATAATGTGTGTAGATAGATAAATATATAGTAAATGTCTGTTCCTTTAAAGGGTTTCGGCCGTTTCTAAGCAGTCGTATATTAGATGAGGTTGCGAGCCATACACCATACATAGTGGCTCATCGGTTGATTTGTATAGCATAAACTAAACGGTTGGTATTTCAAAGAATTTTCAAGTCAAGTACAGTACTGAGAGAGAGAGAGAGAGAGAGAGAGAGAGAGAGAGAGAGAGAGAGAGAGAGAGAGAGAGAGAGAGAGGTGCAGTTATATTCTAGAAAAAAAGATAGGGAATTTTGTGATTGGTCTCATTGTAAATGACCTTAGTCATAACATCGTTCTAATCACAATTCAATTCTTATATTATATGAAAAAAAAAAAAAAAATAATGAATGATTTTTAGACACTGTGGTTCACATTGCTTCTCCTTTTCGCTTCTAATTTTAAACTCATCAGCATTGGTTCTCCTTCCACAGAAGTAAAAATTACTATTTACTATGCCTACTCCTGCTCACGGTATGAAAATCGCTTCTCATCACTTCATGTTTGAACATTTCGTCATTATCACATCCATTAATATTCATATTCACTTCCCAATATCCTTGATATATATTGTCATTTATAGCGCAGAAGAGAAAATCACTCTTATTCATAGTTAATTCTTCTAAAGAAGAAAAAATCACTCCTTGTTTGTTGGCTCTTTCTGAATTGAGAATCTGTCCTCGCCAATTCTAAACAGATATTCATTGGCTCTTACCACTGAAGTGACCACCCTGGAGCCAGTGGTTGGCCCGGTATACGGTGCATTGCCTCCAACAAACAGACTAGTTACTCCTAGAATAGTTGCTGAAAACCAATTCATTTGCTATTGCCACAGCTTTATACCAGTTGAGCGCTAAAGGAAAATTAATTTACATTCAGTCCCTATGCTTCTTAAATTTTCTGTACTACTCTGTTGCTTTAAGCTTGGCATTCAAGTAGAAATCAGTGTTATTTATTATGTGTCTAAGCGCTACTAGTATAGCACTCTAGTTTAAATTATTTGATACAGGTTTATAAAGATTTTCTAACTGGGTTTTCGAATTAACGACTATAGTAATGATAATAGTATTAATATTTGATCTGGAATTCCACCCTACAGCCACCAGACTCAGAAGAATGATCAAAAATACAATATTGATGTCTTCAGTATTATAAGTGATAGCCATGATTTTCTAGTTTAATCACTATTATCTACCCATATTACTGAATGAGACGAAGAAAAATTTGGCATTAGACATCGCGAATATTTTTGTATTATTGCGGTAAATAAACACTAAATGTTGTAGAGAGAGAGAGAGAGAGAGAGAGAGAGAGAGAGAGAGAGAGAGAGAGAGAGAGAGAGAGAGAGACTAATTGAAAATTAGCAAGCAATAAGAACTAAACTTCCAGCCAGTCATCTCTCTCTCTCTCTCTCTCTCTCTCTCTCTCTCTCTCTCTCTCTCTCTCTCTTCGACATGCACAGTAAAAATACTCATTATCAACTAATTTTTGAATGACCAATTAATCCTAATTTCACGTTTCTTACTTTAGATCCCTCATAGTAGTGGTTATAGTTAAGAAAAAAAAAATAACCAGCCTTATCAGCTAAGGTACAGTATGGACGCGACAGACGAAATAAACGACAATGAAAAATAGAAGTTAATTGGTCGCAGGTTCTATTGTGGCCCTCTATTAAGTTAATGTCTCTGCTACAGAGAAAAACCTAATGGTGGAACAACGATGACAGCTCCTGCAAGGCCATTACATGACAAACTTCAGTCACTCGTGCCGTTCTTTCGAACCTCGGACACAGTAGTTACATCTCCCACAAAAGAAAAAAAAAAAAAAAAGAAGAAGAAAAATTACGACCATCCATCAACTTGAAACAGTCTAAAAGAGAAACAAACATGCAAAAACGAAACAAAAAAACATCCAGGTAAACTGCTGTTCCTCAATTGGGTAATGGCAGGACGGCCACCTTAGAGAGATGACAGCTCCTACAAGACCATTACACGATGACCCTTGGTAATGACTGGCACAATTGCTCACAGACGTACTAATCATGAGCTGCAAAGTGCCCAGGTGGTACTCGGAATTGCTCATGTGGTTATCTATCGTTTGTCGCCTCGGGTGCCATCTCCTGAATATTACTTTGGGATGCTGCGGACCAGGACCTCTTTACATCATCAGATTAAAGTTGATGACGGTGGATGTTTAGTGTCGTCCGTTGAGGTAGTGTGGGAAAATGTCTCTGGCTAGTCCGGTATATATTCTCGTTTTTTGTTCCTAATAATTACGTAAAATATGTCATTTTGATCATAGTAGGCGCGCGCGTATGTATTATCTATTGAAATCACTCTCAGTCATCGAATATAATATATATATATATATATATATATATATATATATATATATATATATATATATATATATATGTGTGTGTGTGTGTGTGTGTGTGTGTATTTTTATATATGTAAATATGTATGTATATTTATGTAAAAATATATATGTATATATATATATATATATATGTACATATATATATATATATATATATATATATATATATGTGTGTGTGTGTGTGTGTGTTTGTGTGTGTGTGTGTGTTTAATATGGATATATGTGCGTTGCGTCAACCAAACTAAGAGTGATACAGATGAGGACATAAGATGTACTACCTGGGCATGTATCACTGGTAAGTGTCAGTAGCCTGGTGTCCACTAACGCACCATATCCTGGGGCAGAGTTAGCGCCTACTCATTAGAGGACACACTCGCTCCTTATCTTGGTCCTGTAGGATGTTCCTGCAGGAGATCCAGGTGTGTGAAAATAGCACCCTCGCCTCGTTGCGTGGTATAAAAGTCACCAATTGAAGGGTGACATGTGGTTTGCTGGACATCACACACACTTGGTCTTTTGCTGTCCGTTGGCTCTCAAGGCCTCATTTTTACTCCTTGCCGCTTGAACTTGACCCTCTAATGGCCATTCTGTCATACGCCTTCACAATTCAGATATTACGTGTCTTCAGTACTTGGAGGTTGTCATCGTATCCTGGGTCTTCCATGCGGATGTCTTGTGTGCTATACCCGGACCATACCCACTGCATAATCGTGCACATGGTAACGTAATGCTGCTGTTTTTTTTTTTTCCACCCCAAGTTTAGAAAATGCTGAGAAAATATAAGAAATAATTGTCTCTGCGTATGTGGTTTTACGCTGCTGATTGTTACTCACATCGGCTGAGGGTGCTCCTTGTTAGGCACGTTAAGGGGTTGTGGAACACTGATTGGTATTTTAAAGGAGTTTCAGGCTTGATTCTGGATGTGGCCTCATTATATGTACACTGTTGCCATTATGTCTTTGGGGGGGAAGGGTTTTCAGAGAGAGAGAGAGAGAGAGAGAGAGAGAGAGAGAGAGAATATTTCCAACTATGAAACTATGATAAGTGTATAGCAGACCATTTCTGTATAATATAACTGGGTAAAAAGAGAGAGAAATATTTTTAATTCTTTTGCTCTTTATCAATGCTTATTTCTATTATAGCTGAGTTGAGAGAGAGATTATGATGCACTGAAATGTGAGTGAAAATGAGATCAGATTTTTAGAAGACGGACAAC
Source organism: Palaemon carinicauda (assembly GCF_036898095.1). Lineage (NCBI taxonomy): Eukaryota > Metazoa > Arthropoda > Malacostraca > Decapoda > Palaemonidae > Palaemon > Palaemon carinicauda. The sequence continues at coordinate 57,394,831 of NC_090762.1, read as the reverse complement.
TTTGAACAGAATCCATGTCAGGCTTATGTTAATATTATTAGAGATTGTAATATATATTGGCAAAAAGGTTCACAATGATATATTCCAGGCAATTTGACTCTGTGAAATCCTCGCTATTTCAAATGAAGATTGTGTTAAGAGGTTGTGACAGACTTTACATTTATGATAAAAAACTAATCATGAGTTTAATGAACATGATTGATGTAAGAAAAGAATTAGAATAATTCCAAGAAGTCTGTAGATCGTTGGTGATCGAACAACGGCTTTAATAATCCTTGAGAAGGTGGCCTCTATTTCACTTATAATAGTACATATCTGATTCTTCATGTTAATTTTGCAGCTTTACAAAAGAATTAAAATGAGCGATTTTCGGTTTTGCAGCATAATCCGAGTGACCTTGTTTTTAGAGAATCAGAAGATGCTAATTAAAAGTATGATATTTTCATCCTTGTGACTTTTCAGATCTCTCTGTTATCCATTGATATCCACACATGACTCTGCAGGTCTGTAACAAGTCTGTAAGCATTGAATTTTTTTTTTTTTTGGGGGGGGGGGTGGGGGTGAGTGGCCACTTTCCTCTTGGTAAGGGAGAAGAGACTCTCTTGCCATGGTAAGCAGCTCTTCTAGGAGAAGGCCACTCCAAAGTCAAACCATTGTTCTTTAGTCTTGGGTAATGCCATAACCTCTGTGCCATGGTCTTTCACTGTCTTGGGTTAGAGTTCTCTTGCTGAATGGTACACTCGAGCACACTACTCTATGTTATTTCTCTTCCTCTTGTTTTGTTGAAGTTTTTATAGTTTATATAGGAGATATTTATTTTAATGTTGTTACTCGTCTTAAAATATTCAATTTTTCTTTTTACCTTCTCTAACTGGGCTATTTTCCCTGTTGGAGCCCTTACGCTTGTAGCATCGTGATTTTCAAACTAGGGCTGTAGCTTAGCAAGCAATAATAATAATAATAATAATAATAATAATAATAATAATAATAATAATAATAATAATAATAATACCATAAGTAATATATTCAACGCGTTTGCCATTTCTATTTACAAAACATTTAGATGAGGATCTTTATTTTATAGTCTGGCTTCCATTGCCACTTACTTCAGGTCAGCTGAAAATATTATAACACAGGTTTTGGGGTCATGTTGCTAGCCTAATAATCCAAGGTTGCAATATGTGAATTAAATTTAGGCAAGAGACCGTGTTGGCGTAAGGTCACCTAGAGCCCAAGATCAGATTTTAGCATGCGAGAATATAGATTGTTTTCTTCTCTATACTTCCCATTGTATACTTATCAGGTTTTTTTTTTTCCAAGATGTAACTCTACCACCTCCTTCGATGCTGATGCCATTCTTTAACATTTACACTGTTATTTTCTTGTTTCCATCGGACCTGAACTACAAATGGTCATTATGGTGCTCTTATTGGTCTTTACTTATAAAAAAAAACATCGAACCATAGAGTAAAAAATTGTGATGCTGAATGAATTATGTTAGTTGATTGAAAGGGACATTTATTGTTAAAACGAAGAAAGATGAACATCTTTATCGAACGTACCAAAGAATATAAAGCTAAATTGTAAATTGTACATGTTTTAACTATGCTAAACATCTGCAATATAATGGATATCTAAAATGCCTTAAAGAAAATCATAACGAATCAAATATATTCCGAGAAAAGGCGGAGAACCAACTATCACACAAGATCGGTTTCATTAAATTCTGCATTGCGTCTCCCAGCTTGCAAGAGGTATCGATGATATTGGTTCAGTGATAAAGTCAAATGGTTCCCCCCATTCCGGAAGTGTCGGCCATCTTGAGAATATACAGGATTCGCTATTGCGTTCTCCTCTCCATTTGTTTCCTCTAATTTGACCTTTTTTTGTGTGTGTGTTTGGTTTACAACAAAATATTTCGCATCCTAACGATGAGGGCGGGTTCTCTGGGGGAGGGGGGTATGCTACGAGATCTTGGGGTAGTAGGAGGGTAGGGT
>NC_090762.1:57367834-57372834 GCF_036898095.1 Palaemon carinicauda | reverse complement strand
CTCTCTCTCTCTCTCTCTCTCTCTCTCTCCTCTCTCTCTCTCTCTCTCTCTCTCTCTCTCTCTCTCTCTCTCTCTCTCTCTCTCTCTCTCTCATTTTTTTGCATGCTCGTTCTGTCGGAGATCGCTTTACAGTTGATGGCCTGTTCCAGTTGAATGTTTGACAAAAGTTTGCTTTAAAAAAGATTGAGGAAAGAATCGCAATACAAGAACAAATGATATTCAGTAATGTTCTTGATGAACGTCCTCTTCATTCTCTGGAGAATAGACGATATTCTTTAAACATTCTACCTCATCCTCTTAATCAAACCAAACGTATTTTGAAGGAAATTATATGAGAATTTATAAATGAACGAAAGTCCTCTTGTGAAAAACATAGCTGTGTATGTTCTTAACATATTCGTTTAAGGCTTTAAGCTAAATGACATATTTTTTCCCCAAGTGAGCAGTTTAACTGGGTCGATCGGCTTAGCTTGAGCTTCGTGGCCTGAGTATTTATTACTAAACATTAATACAATACGGTTACATGAATAAGTATTCGTTATCAACGCTAATTATGTATACGGTACGATAAAAACTTATTTTGGTAAAATCTTGTTTGTCTTCAAATATACAGTATATGTACAGATAGTGTTAGATGTATGCAATGTTACATGCAAGCACACGAAGAATTGTCTTTTTACGTCAAAACAGCAATATGTTTTTGTGAAGCCAAAGTCAGTTTTGTTAACATATAGATATGAATAAACCTACAGTATATGCATTGCGCATGACTTGATGCTGATGCAGGCTTGAACGCGAATTAACTACTCTATTTTCTAGAGTTATTAAGCTTTTTATTAATTGGTATGCACATACAATTATATATGTACAGTATGTGTATGTAGGAACATATTAGGTATGTATGTATGTATTCATTACATATATTCAGCATTACTTATATATAGGCAGCTAACTCATGTGACCTACATCATCATCATCATCTCCTACGCCTATTGACGCAAAGGGCCTTGGTTAGATTTCACCCGTCGTCTCTATCTTGAGCTTTTAAATCAGTACTTCGCCATTCATCATCTCCTACTTCCCGCTTCACAGTCCTCAGTCATGTATGACTGGGTCTTCCGACTCTTCTAGTGCCTTGTGAAGACCAGTTGAAAGTTTGGTGAACTGATCTCTCTTGGGGAGTGCGAAGAGAATGCGCAAACCATCTCCATCTGCCCCTCACCATGATCTAATCCACATATGGCACTCGAATAATCTCTCTTATAGTTTCATTTCTAATCCTGTCCTGCCATTTATCTACCAATATTCTTCTGAGGGCTTTGTTCTCAAATCTACAAAATCTGTTGGATATTGTTTCATTGTCATACCACGACTTATGGTCATAAAGTAACACCGATCTCACTTGTATATATAGCCTGATTTTTATATGTAATTTCAGGGGATTTGATTTCCAAATTATACTTAATATAGCCATTGCCTGATTTGCTTTTTTCAATCTTTCATTAAACTCAAATTCTAAAGATCCTGTATTAGATATCATAGTTCCTAAATATTTAACTGATTTCACCTCATTAATCCCTTCTCCTTCCAATGATATTTCATCTTCCATTGCATATTCCGTTCTCATCATCTTTGTGACCTACAGCATAAAGCAAATTTTTTCGTAATTTTTGAGAAGCCTTGACTAGCATATGAATTACATATGCATGAATCTTAGATACTTCCTAAATATCATACACAAATGAACGCATCCACTTACCTTATATATTACGTTTCTTAAAGTGTGATAGCGATGTCGACTGAAATATACATATGCATACATGTATTGTATATCATGAACACTCGCGTGGAAGGAAGCTCCAGCCTAATATGTTACGTCTACATATTACATATAGCCCTATATGGTAACAATAATTATCTACATATTACACAATCTTCTTGGTAAGTATGAATATCTCTGTTACTGTGCATTTGTCTTTGCGCTACATGCAGTTGGAAACAAATGCCAATCCTATACATTGCGATTATGCATATTGGACAAAAAAAAAAAAAGAAAAAAGAAATGAAAAAATAAATAAAAAGCAGAAAAAACGAACACTTTGTCACAAGCATAGCCTACGTAATGATTTCTACAACCATACATGTAGCGCTTTGACAAGAATAGCAAACAATTTCACATTAAGTACTCTTTATGTAATAACTGATTGAATAAAAGTAAATATTTGGCGAAACACACACATACACAATACACTAAAACCCCCAATCAAAAAATCTCAAATGCTAAGTGTATACCACTAGACCAAAAAAGTCATGAATTTAAAATAAAAACATGGCAAAACACAGTACTTGTATACACTTGAACAAATAAACAAAAAATTCTTTATGTATATTCACCAAAAAAAAGACAAGTACTTCTACATTAAACCACCCCAATGGTAGATAGAGTCTGGAAGCATATCTGGAAAAGAAAAACCTGTAAGTAACGAAGCTGGAAAGCAGCAGAAGTGTTCCATAAACATGATTACTACCCGCGATAGCCTCCAAAAAAGGAGAGACCCTCACTGCTCGGAAGCAAAGGGTTAATGCTTGGGGAGAGCCTCAGGAGTAATTGGTCTCTTCATAAAGAACAATAATAAATAGCAGACGGAGACGAAAGAAAAAACGAGAATGAAATTAGCAAAGGAACTTCTGCATCGATGAAGATCCAAATTGCTGATACGGGGCAATGGCGGAAATTGGGTGGCGATTCTTTTTTAAACCTGAGAGTACCTGGCCAATTATCATTTATTACAAGGTGTGAAAGAGCGCCATGATAGTGAGGGATAAATAATCGGTGTTCATTTAGCTTCAAGCTCCACTACCAGCTAGCTATTTGGAGTGGCAGGTGGGTGCGCATGCGCGAAGTTTATAGCAGTGCTTGCTTCAAGCGAAAGAGGGAAGTCTGAAAGGGGCTAATGTCTAAATTAAGGATTCAGATTTAAAGTTAGTGGCTTGTTGCATAGATTAAGGTGGGGAAAATGCTTCTTGTGGTGGAGTACCGTATAGAGCATGATAAAGGTAAAAGATGCTCACATATAGGCCATACATGTATGAAGTATAATGTAAGCCAATGTACTATTCTTCTTGTCATAGAATTTTACTGATATATATATATATATATATATATATATATATATATATATATATATATATATACATATACATATACATATACATATACATATACACACACACACATATATATATATATATATATATATATACATATATATATATATATATATATATATATATATATATATATATATATAAAGTATGAGCCTATACAAATACACGAGTATATTACTTACATTTATCGTTCATACATGCACTGTATAGCCTACATATGAGCATCTTATTATGCCCTCTACGGTACTCCACCAAATGGAGATTTTTTACCCTCAGTTTATTTAACAAGTCACTCACTAATTTAACATCGGTCTCCTTAATTTAGACATCTGAATATTTTAGACCTCCCTCCTTCGCTTGAAAGAATAATTTCCCAAACACTCCCGACCTTGGAAAAGCAAGCACTGATACTCCCAAGTAGGTAACTCGTAGTGGTGCTTAAAGGTGCTCACTATGAGTCCTACCAATTCATATATGCCTCCATTAAAATCTAAACGTGCTACTAGCTGGGTTTGAAAAGAACAAATGTATTCTTGAAAGCGTTATCAGAATTTCCAGAATATTTATTGTAGATTTAAAAAAAAGACAAACTTTACGTGAAGAAGTGGTGAATATTTAAGATATCAAGTTTTTTAAAACCATTAGTTTTTCAAATAACTCATTCAGTTAAGATTTTGTTGTCGCTACAGTATTAGTATAACTTTAACAGATATCGTCGTCATAGGTTGTCATTGTCCATGCCCTAATTAGGGAAATTCTAAAATGACAACAATAGCATCTTTTTCTCTTACATAATTTAATCATGGCTCAGTGGTTGTTTTAATTTTTTTAATTTTTTTTTTTCGAGAAAAAGGAAACGTACAGTAACCTGACTTACATTCGTATTACAATATCCTTAATATGGAAGAGCCATCATTAAATGAGTTGGGTTAAAGATGTGATTATGTAACGTAAGGCTGACTTCACTGTCTGAAACTAAAGGAGTCATATGCGAGCGGCAATGGGTGCCAATAACACCCGATGAGGCAACAGTGTGACTGTAAATCTTTATCTGTCATTTCGCGTGCATGTAGATCTTTTTGCAGATTGAGCAATGCACCTTGCATACGCAATGGGTCACAATGAGGCGAGCAGAGGTAACGGAGCGATCAGGAATTCGTGTACTTCCGGACCCCCCCCCCCCCCACCCCAGCAAGGCTCCAAGACAAAAGCTAGATTGGCAATCCATTTTGCATGGTCACCGTTCATGTCTCTCTCGAGGTGTAATTCACTTTTGGGACGTGGAGGCGTGAAACTGATGATTTTCTCCCTCGCCGTATTGTCTCCCATAGCCCTACCCCCTCCCCACCCCCTCCCCCTCCTCCCCAAAAATAGAGTGTGTGCTACCCACTTCAATGAAATTCGGCCGTTAGTCTTGGAATCCTTTTTTCAAATGGAGGACGATCTGACTGCAACCCTTCTAAGCTTGTAAAGTCTCCCTTTGCATTCTGCGTCATAAGTTTTTTTTCACTTTGTTTATTTTTATGGAAGGGGGTTTGTGCACTTGTTTTTTCTTGTTGTTTTTTTTTTTTTTTTTTTTTCATTAATTTCTGAGTCGCTTCTTTGTTATTTTTTATTTAGTTTTTGTTGTTACATAAATTATTATCACTAATATAATTGTTGTTTTGTTTTGCTATTGTTGATGGCATTGTCACAAATAACTATATTTTTTATGTTGCTGTTGATGTCTATTTGTTTAATATTTGTATTTTTTATTATCTTGATCACTGAGATGACTACAATAGCATATATGTCAATGACCCGTTCCTTCTCGCCACAGACCCCCTGGGTCT
>NC_090762.1:57330334-57340334 GCF_036898095.1 Palaemon carinicauda | reverse complement strand
ACTTAATCACATTTTGCATCAGTGAAATTTTGAATTTGCAATTTTAGCAGTTAGCTTGTTTCAGTTTTGCCTCTCGTTTAAGAAAGTAATCAAAATTATTACATTACAGTAATAATTATTAACAAATAGGTAAATAAAAGCCGAAATATTCACGAACACGTACAGGAATAAAACACTCGAGAAATTAGTAAAGCGAGAAGTAATGAATAATGAATATATATTATCTTAAGATCAGTAGCTACGGTAAATATATATGTCATATATAAACTATGAAGTGAGGCATGTCAGCCTGTTCAACGTAAAAAAAAAAAAAAAAAAAACATTTACACATCAGAAGTCCTACCAATTCAACAGCCTGATTAGGAAGATCATTCCACAATCTGGCTACAGCTCCAATAGAAATATCAGAATGTTGTGTAGTACTGACCCTTTATGATGGAGAAGGCAAGGCTCTTTGAATTAACTGGATACCTACTATTACGTACAGGATTTTACTGTATGGGAAGATCTGAATGCAAAGGGTGGTTAGAATTAAGAAAAATCTAATGCAACATGATGTCACGTGCATAAAAAACTGAATGAAAGACGGTGTCAGAGATTCATATCCAGATATGGAATGAGGAATTTAAAAGACCGCAAGTTTTTATATAATAAATTAAGATGAGTTAGAAGCTGAAAACCAGACAGGAGAACGATACTCGAAACAAGGAAGAATTAAATATTTGAGGTATATCTTCAGAATAGATTGATCACCGAGTGTAGCAAAGAGAGTAGCCTCCTTTGGATATATAACGAGTTTGCTTTCTAGGCCCAACAACATATCGTATGCATATAATATGAAAATTAATGGGTCGAGATCACTACCCTAGGGAACACTATGGTACCCATCAACAAGAACTTATGGCAATCTAATACTTCAAATTCAATAATGATGGTGAAAAAGACCCACTCCCAAATGTTTTACTTTGAAAACAGGGGCCTTTATGATTAACACGGTCAAATGTATCAGTAGAATCAAGGCCAACTATAGAAAATTTCTCACCAGAATTAAGGGATTTCAGCACAGCATTGGAAATTGTAAGAAGGGGTTCACTTGCAAGTTTTACTGAAATCCTTCCATAGCCTTGTTTGCAGACATGATGGGAATTCATATTTTTTGGTTGCTTCGGTTTTATTCATGCGTTTTATGTATATGTATATATACATATATATATACATATATATATATATATATATATATATATATATATATATATATGTGTGTGTGTGTGTGTATGATTTATATATATGTATATTATATATGTGAATATATATATATATATATATATATATATATATATGTATTTATATATATATATTTATATTTATATGTGTATTTATATATATATATATATATATATATATATATATATATAGATATACACATACATACGTACATACATACATACATACAAATATGTTATTTTATATATGTGTATGAACAAAAACATTAGAAAAAACGTAATCATATACAAACTAATTCTCCAGCATGAAAAATTACTACATTGTCAATATTTTATTTCACGTGTCATTTCTGCTTATAATTTGATCACTCACTTGAATATCCTATTTATTAAGCAAATTCTAAGGAGCCAAAAGTTTTTACAATTTTTTAAATTTAATTTTTGTAGCGGGATGGGGAGAGAACTTGTCATGTTTTATTGACAACTGAAAATGTCTCCGGAGAGGAATTATATGAATATTTTAAAATTCACACTCTTAAGCTAAAGCTGTACTGTTGCCTGCAGTATATTTCAAGAATACAAGTTTCTCATATACTAAGTATTCAGACATCTTGATTTTTAGCGTTTATATACTATAATTATGTTACAGCCATCTGTTCTTTATATTTTTTGTTCATGTATTTTGTTTAGAGAAAAGGGTACAAAATTATTTAGCTCTGAAATGTCAGTAAAAATATGTTACTGCCATAAAGTTTTCGTGATTTAGCATTTAAAGAAAAAAATCAAAGAAGCAGTAAAGTAGAAATGTAATATATGTTAATATGCGGTAAGATTATTTATTCTTCAATTCAAAAGATATGAAGAAAATCTTGATGCTTACAAAGAACGAAAAATCAGTCGTAAAGGTATTATGAAAGAAATGGCTATTTATTATTATTATTATTATTATTATTATTATTATTATTATTATTATTATTATTATTATTATTGCTCGCTGACTTACAACCATAGCTGGGAAAGCAAGATTCTATAAGCCCTAAGTCTCCAACAGGGAAAATAACCTAGTGAGGAAAGGAAATATGGAAACAAATAAACTACGCGAGAAGGAATGAAAAATTAAATAAAATTTCTCAGGAACAGATACAACATGAAAACAATATTTTATATATAAATCTATAAAAAATAAAAAAAGCAAGAGGAAGAGAAATGAGATAGAATAGTTTGACGAATGTACCCTCAATCAAGAGAACTCTACTCCAAGACAGTGAAAGACTATGGTACAGAGGCTATGGCACTATCCAAGACTAGAGAACAATTGTTTGATTTTGGAGTGTCCTTCTCTTAGAGGAGCTGCTTACCATAGCTAAAAAGTCTATTCTACCCTTTCCAAGAGGGATGTAGCCACCGAACTATGGCAGTACAGTAGTTAACCCCTTGAGCGAAGAATTGTTTGATAATCTCGTTGTCAGTGTATGAGCACAGAGGGGAATATGTAAAGAATGGGCCAGACTACTCGATGTGTGTAGGAAAAGGGAAATAGGTCGTAACCAGAGAGAAAAATCCAATGCAGTACTGTCTAACTAGTCAAAGGACCCAATAACTCTCTAGCGGTAGTATCTCAACGGGTGGCTTGTGCCCTGGCCAACCTACTACCTAGCGAAACGGATGTGACATAATAAATTCATAAAAATCGGATTAAATGAGTTTTCAATTTTCTATTAGCATAAACAGTCCTTTTATGTAACACGATGGAGGATATTCTTTAACTGTAGAGATAGGTACACGCGTCCTATAATGTAAAAGTTGAGGGAATAGGCATAAAAACCCTTCGAACACAGTAGTATCGGACAGATCGTAAAACCAAGAATTCGAATAAACACAAAGCATTGGATTTCTGACATGCCTCTTGCATTTAGAATCCCAGCGGGGACACCGTGAGAAGAATTGGAAAAGAGGTTACAACTTCTGCAGTGTGCCGTAATGTTTTGGGGTTGCAGTTTAATGCAAGGGAGGGCACTGTTTGATGTTTGGTGTGAAAAGTAAGTAAATTTCTCCTATGATTTTGAAGAAAGAATAATTAGACTTTTTTTTCGTTTTCTTCGGTGTTTAAACTTGTTGAAGATTAAGTGCTGTTTTGAAAAAGATTAAGAAAAGTTGTAAATTCCACTTATTGAGGTTATGGTGGAATGAAAACTTGAGTCTACTTTTCCTTGAAAGTTAAAATGTCGCTTGTTTTTGGTAGTAAGAAAAAATTTATATTCCTTTCTCTTGCTTGAAAAGTGATGCAAGATCTCGTGTGATTTGAGAGAGAAGAATTAGAACAAAGTTTAGTTCTGTTCTTCAGTATATTAACCGTGTGAAGATTTCATTTGTTTAAAGGGAAGAAAAAGGACATTCTGTTTTTCCTGGTATATCAAGTAAGCTAAGTTCGTATATAACCCCGAAAGAAAGCAATGGAAATTACGTGTTTGGCTAATCTTGATCATTTAAGAAACCTCCCTTAGAAGTAATTGCTATTAAAGTTATCTACATGTGTTTACTAGCAAAGAGCGGGGGAGCAGTGATGAAGATCTCTATTGGCTAGAGAATAGATCAGACTGCAATGATTACAAGCCTGGTAAAACAAAATGCTTTATCGTCGATTTAACATCACACCAGATCGAGTTGATTTCAAAACTAATCACACAAATATATTTCTTTAATCGTGTTGTAAATGTGTGGAACAGATTTCCACATGAAATAGTAAATTTCGCTTGTACAATACAAAACTTGAAACGAACCTTAACCGCATGAAGCAAACGGCAATGGATCACAGAAGGGATAGGAATCCATTGGAAAAGCGCATTAAATCAAATAAAAATATACTGAAAACTGAAAAAAAAGACAAAAATAGAAGCGAAACTTTATACCAAATTGGCAATGATTACCAATTCAAGCGTTGGCATCCTTTTTATTCTTGTGTTTTACATATCTCATTGTTTATGAGGAAGGTTTGTCAATTGCTTGGAGCCTAAGCCCACCCCACCCCCCCCACCACCAAACCCCCCACCCCACCCCCACCCAACCTCTTTAAATATGATAACCTTCGTTTACCCTTTTGTTGACCTTTGCATTTAAAGCAAAGAGTTTTTATTATATTATATGGATTCTTGAAAGTTTCAAAATTCCCTTCTACGATTTTTGTCAGCAATATATCCAAGAGCTTAGATTGAGATTTAATCTCGAATCAGAAGTAAATTATTGATTGTTACCTAGAGGTATTCCAGTTGAATTCAACGAGCAAGTTGTGTTTAACCCCCCCCCCCCCCCTCCCCCGTTCTAAGAAAATGTTTGAATTTTTTTTAAATATATGTTGACTAAATCAAACACTTCTCGTATCTAATTGCTGTCGAGCAGTATCGTTTCTAGATCTTTCTTCATCAAATTTTAAAGAAATAGGAAGCCCTTCATATATTTTCATTAAATGTATTATGTAAGTCGTATAAAGTATGAATGTAAACTTTCATCTTTTCTGTCATTTTTGTCATTGAGCTTATAATACTTTCTATGTTATCAAGTATCGCTTTAGGATCATCCCAAATTAGCGTAAAAAATATCATTTGTAAATAATTCCACTTTTAAATGTAGTTGCCCCGCTGAACGCCCTTGTTAATTTCATAATGTCACTTGTGTATCATTCCACCTAATGAGGTAATGATTCACTTGCAGGTCGTTTCTCTTAATGCTGTTAAATGTCACTTGATCGTATTTGCTCTTCTAAAGTAACACTTGTAGATCATTCCACTTTTAATGCAGTTTCCCAGTCTGTTAAAGCTAAGCTGTCACGTACATGATCTATTTGACACTGAAGTAAAAATTTGAAATCGTTTCTATTAATGTAGTGTCACTTGGAGATAAGAAAAGTCCTCTTGGCGAATTACTACATTCTGAAATATGGAGGCCGTCTTTCGGATCATTTGATTGAATATTGTGAAGTATTACTGGAGAATTGTTCTGGTTAAAGTCATCCTTGCGAGTTATTTGAGTTGTCACCAGGTGTCCCTTCCATATAGCTTCACTATAACGTCATCGTCTGTGTCATTAATCACGGTTCAATTGGCCCCATAATATGCAATTAAATCGAAAACCGTAGATAATTTTGTTATTGTTATTTCCTTTAGTAGTAGTATCAGTAGCAACATCAGTAGTTAGGATATTAGATATTTTTAAAGACCAAGCCTCTAGCACCATTAATGGGTAAATAAAGCTTTCACATTATGAAAGGACCTTATATGACTGTCACTTGATTGTAAATTGAGGTAGACAAGGTCGTATAGGCATTCTTGTGACATATATACTGTAGGTAAAGTGTGTTATTATGAAAGGGCATGACCCTGAAAAGGCAACTGTGCTAATCAAGATGTTCTATAGGTCTGATATTCAGAACACTGTTTTCTCTCTCTCTCTCTCTCTCTCTCTCTCTCTCTCTCTCTCTCTCTCTCTCTCTCTCTCTCTCTCTCTCTCTCTCTCTCTCTCTCTCTTATAGGAACTGTAGTAGGTGTCAGTATAAGCGAAATTATTTATTACGTATTATTTATTTGACATTACGTAGCTTTTACCATGATCTTTATGATTCGACATGAATATTAAAATAGCGTTATTTTATGGCTTCTTGGATAATAGCACTCTCTAAGACCTTCGCCTTCTAAGGCTTTATTTCCCCTCGCACCAGAACCCATGGGTCAGTTGCAAGTTTTGAATTTTTTTTTTTTTTTTTATCCTGTTGCTAGCTTTATTGTTAATTACACATTTTAATGGGTGGGAGTCGAACCTCAAGTAACGAAAGAATCTCTTCTGTCCTTATACACCTGACAACACTGAGATTACTAAACAATTCTTCTTCGCTCAAGGGGTTAACTACTGCACTGTATTTGTTCAGTGGCTACTTTCCTCTTGGTAAAGGTAAAAGAGACTTTAGCTATGGTAAGCAGCTCTTCTAGGAGAACGACATTCCAAAATCAAACCATTGTTCTCTAAACTTGGGTAGTGCCATAGCCTTTAGCCTTTGTACCATGGTCTTCCACTGTCTTGGGTTAGAATTCTCTTGCTTGAAGGTACACTTAGGCACACTATTCTATCTGATTTCTCTTCCTCTTGTTTTGTTAAAGTTTTTATAGTTTATGTAGGAAATATTTATTTTAATGTTGCTACTCTTAAAATATTTTATTTTTCCTTGTTTCCTTTCCTCACTGGGCTATTTTCCCTGTTGGGGCCCCTGGGCTTATAGCATTCTGCTTTTCCAACTAGGGTTATAGCTAAGCAAGTAATAATAATAATAATGTTAATAATAATAATCGGTATTATATCTTCTTTCCTTCCCATTTCAGAATTCCGATATATCACAAATGTGCCATTTTGCACTAAAATCCATAACACCTTGAATAAATCAAAGTGTGGTGAAAATTCTATTTGCTATAATGGAATTTCAAGAGAATTTGTGTCGTTTTCATAGCCCCTCTAGATTATGAAAAGGTCACCTTCGTGAAGTTTTTCATTGAATGAACAGGAAACTTGGAAATTTGCATAAGAAAGTTTTTCTATATAACATAAATCGCCCTCAAAGTTGTTAGAATATACTATAGTACTCATGCATTAAAGTGCTGAAAATATTTTCAAGAGATGTCATAATCGAAATATGGCTGTTAGCAATCTATTAATATTAATTTTTCGTTTTGTGAATTTTTGCCTTTTATATTCATAGGGTTATATGGTTGTTTGGACTGAAAAATAATAATGGTAATAGTGGTAGTGACAAATACGAGAGAAGTAATTTAGAACAAAACAAATTAAAGGAGACTTCAGTAGAAGCAGCATCGACATTTTGTATTGAGTATTTAATACAAAAAGTCAGTGCAGGATTTCTCTGTCTATTTTGTTTAAGCGATATTAGCAATTGTAAAGTATCGCCTTGAAAATACGCGCCAATAACAATACGATATGCTGCACCTACCAACTCAAAGTCAGTAATCTATCTTTAAAAAAGAAAAAAAAGCTGCACCTACCAACTCAAAGTCAGTAATCTATCTTTAAAAAAGAAAAATATAAAAGTTCGTGATGTTGCGTAGAATAAATGGGAATGCAATCATTATAATAGAAAGATTCAAGTTCAAGAATACCATCTGCTGATGCAAAACCTGTACTCGGTTGAATACACATGAATGAATAAGCATTCGAATGAACAGTTTTTTTTTCTATCTTAAGAGCTAAGAAACTTGCCAAACGTGATAATTGGTTCGAATTGGACTGTAAAACATTTTTTTTTATCAGAGCAGAGAAAAATTTCATGCGTCATATATTAAGAAAATTTCCAATTAATAATAAGACAGCCTTTAAGAACAAAACATCACTATAATGCTATACCATCACGGATAACTGTCACAGCAAAAAGGTGAAGTTCTAAGCAAAGCTGTTGACTCATTTAAAATCAAGATAACAGACAATGATAAAAGGATTCAAATAAAAAAAAAAATATCTACATGGTCAGTAATTTGTAATAATATCAAAACTCAAATTTCATCCTGAAGATACAGCTACACATTATTGGATTTCCCTACTGCCAGAAATAAACTTTTGGCTTCAATTTAGAAAATAAGTTGTGCGATGGAATGCATTGCTTGTTGGTCAATATTTAAGACCCATTCCCGAAATTGGAAAGGAAAGGAAATGATAAGAATATTTCTATAGACCGCTGTATATGAGTTTTCATCATTTTCAAAATAAACGAACTTTGTCAAGGAAAGAATTTCTTATTTCATTGTACACGTCATAGTTCATTTTCCAATTTGTTTTCAAAATTAGGTTTGGGTTTTATAGATTTTATAATACCTTAGAACTTTTTTATCTACTTAGAGATACGAAGAAGATAAGCAAAGCGAATAAAGGGCAAAGAGATATGAAGAAGATAAGCAAAGCAAATAAAGGGCAAAGAGATATGAAGAAGATAAGCAAAGCAAATAAAGGGCAAAGAGATATGAAGAAGATAAGAAAAGCAAATAAAGGGCAAATAGACTTGTATATAAAAAATTAATATGAGAGAGAGAGAGAGAGAGAGAGAGAGAGAGAGAGAGAGAGAGAGAGAGAGAGAGAGAGAGAGAGAGAGAGAGAGAGAGAAAATGGGTGTCAGAGAGGGAGACAGAGAGAACTGAAGTGAATATGGAATGACGTAACATGCATGGCCAATCATGCGTAGGTATGCATGCATATAGATAGTAGGTAGACATGCAGAGGCACAAACAAGTCAAAGTAATTGGGCTACCGGAAACTTGCATATTTTACAGCGAATGAAACCTCTAATGAATTTGCGGTGACACAAGGCAGTTGCAAATAGTTGGTCGTCTTTCAGGATTATTAATAGCTTGAACTACATTCAATTTTGTCTTCTTCCTCTTCTTCCATTTCCTTTCATCCAAATGTGGTTTGGAAGAAATTTGGTTTTGATAGTAATAACTGACTCAAAAATATATATTTTTTATGTATATAGTTTTAAATGTATTTACGTTTTCTTTGAGAAAATGGTTATTATTATTATTATTATTATTATTATTAGCTATGCTACAACTCTACTTGGAAAAGCAAGATGCGATAACTCCAAGGGCTCCAACAGGAAAAAATAGCCCAGTAAGAAAAGGGAATAAGTAAAGTAGAGTCATCTTTTTGAGTAATTTAATAGGACATTACTAGCATTTTGTAATAGATAGTATATGACATTTGAGATTATTTAGTAAATGCTCAGCTCTTTAGGTAAGATTTAGATATTTTACTTTAAATTCCGGCATATTTAATTGATATGTAACTTCGCTGTAATTTTCCCTCCCTATGTAACACCCTAACTCTCTCTCTCTCTCTCTCTCTCTCTCTCTCTCTCTCTCTCTCTCTCTCTCTCTCTCTCTCTCTCTCTCTCTCTATGATATATAGTCATATTAGCTTCAAAATGCGGTGAGTATGACACAGTGTTTTTATTGAATATTAAAAAGAGAAATCATTTCGTATATCAGTGACTGAATCATTACCAACACACACTGTTCGTAGCAGTTCTCTCCTCTCTCTCATTCTCTCTTTCCCCTACTGAGTGCTGTGCTTGCTTTCGATGTTCCACCTCTCCCTCTTTTCCTCCCTTCAGCCCTTCCTCTCTCTCCCTTTCTCACTTTTTTTCCTCCAGGCTTTCTCACGCGTAGCTGTCGACTTGCTAGTCCAGTCCTGCAACAGCCTCTACCCCTCTGCTTCTGGTTCTTTTGCACTCTTCTTCCCAAAGTCCTCGACGGATATAATTCATTAATGCTGAGGAAACAGCCGCAAGAAACAAATGCAAATGGAGTCTCTCCCTCCTCTGAGGTGGTGCATGGGCCACCTACCCCAAAAAGCCGGCAAACATGGCCGGCATGAGTTCCGAAGCTTGCGTCGAATTTCCATTCGGCGTTTTAATCGTTTATTTAACGAAGATGATGGATGATTAGGAATAACATAACGTGATTAATTTATTACAATATTTTCCGTTTCCAGTTTTACTATAATAATAAGACCGTGTGTAATGAATAACATCCCAAAGATTCTTCATTTAAATATGAAAACTAATGACTAACTTCTGTTGTGAGTTATTACTTATTTGTGTATTTATGTCATCTTTTTAGTGAGGGATTTTGAACTGTACTCATTTTAATTTAGCTTTTTTATAGTTCTATTAAATTTACGCCCTATATTATGTTCTGCAGTTTTGATAGTGCCAGTATGCATAAAGTAAT
>NC_090762.1:57320334-57327834 GCF_036898095.1 Palaemon carinicauda | reverse complement strand
TAATAAATTAGTAAATTTTGAAATAGTGTGATTTCATCATTACTCTTTAGCTAAGAATTTTTACTTTCTAAGATTTAAGTAGCTGAAATCTGTAAAATTGTGCATCGGACAATTTTATTTTACAATATTAACAACTTTAGTTTCAGTGAATTATTCAGTCACTGTCATTCAAAACGCTAAAAAATTGTCTGAAATTACAACAGATTCAGTAGTGTCGTATGAGTTCTCACAAATATTTCTACGGATTTAATTGACATCAATAATGCCTAAATTGCAGACAAACTGCGAAGATGCTCTCTCAATTCTAAATTCCTTGCTTAATAATTTCCATTATTTTTCATCTTGATAATAGGTTACTCTGAGTCTAGAGAAACTATTAAAAGTGAGTATTTAGTCGCGATTTGAAATTTAAATGTTTTTAATTCTTGCTTACTAGTGGGTATTCAATGACCATTTGACTTTTGCTGATTATGGTTTAATTGTTTTAAAACTTATTCTTCAAGTTTTCATGGCGACAATGGGCCAAAATAAGTTTTGGGAAGCCAATAGAGAGTGCGTTTACAATCAGTATTCAATATTTCATATTTTCCTTACTTTTTAATCAAGCGTTCGTTATTTATATACACATATACTGTATATACATACATGTATATAAGTGTGTATATTCCATGGCACCGCTGGACTAATTGCAAGAGCTAACAATCAACGGGATGTTGACGTAGTCGAACTATGCAGCTCTTAGTTGAAAGGGTTGTTTGTTGCATATAAAGAAGCAATTATTCGGGTGCAATCACGAAGGAACTAATCCGGAAACCTGTAATATTGTTTTCCGAATCTCTGCTTTGCCCGATTGATCTTTCAACTTTGATCAGGCGTCTACCGAACTGTAACAATAAAACCCTATCGCAATGTAGAGCAGAGGTCAGCCTTTTGATATTGAAATGAACGGAATATCTTAGTTTGGTCAAGTAAATCATTTGCAATATTTGAGGAGCGGTTTTGTACAAAGGAGGTCAGGGGAAAGTAAGTGTGGAATATATTGAATAGTTTTACTCCTGGGGTAAAAGAATTTTTCTTAACTATACAGTCATTTTTCGTGGAGAATTTGTTATTTTAATCAGTCATGTAGTTATTACTTAGTAAAGAACCAATTTGAAATTTTAGCTCGAAATAGGTACTATCTGAGGGTAATAATTTATTATGAATTTCCACTTATTATAATGTGCATAATTTAGCTGTCACCAAGGTTTGCATTAACATACAAATAGGTATCTTCTCTCTCTCTCTCTCTCTCTCTCTCTCTCTCTCTCTCTCTCTCTCTCTCTCTCTCTCTCTCTCTCTCATTTTTATTTATATATACATATATAGACATAAACAAATACATATATATACATATCTATACATATATATGTATTATATGTTATATATGTGTATATATATATATATATATATATATATATATATATATATATATATAAATTCATACTTGTATGTGCATACATATATGTATATATGTGTGTGCATACACATGTATGTATGTGTATATTCATAAATACATGCATATATATATATATATATATATATATATATATATATATATATATATATATATATATATATATATATATATATTTATATATATATGTGTGTGTGTGTGTGTCCGTGTGTGTGTGTGTATAGAAAATATATTGCCCTTCTACATCTGGATTCCAGAGCATTACACCCTTAGTTTTTAAATAGTTTTCAATATGAAATTAGCCTTTCTTCAGGGATTGTTTTCCAGTCATAATTCTGTGACACCTTCTTTTCAGTTAAGCTTAACTAATCTCGTCAAATCTTTACCAAAATACTTGTTTTACGTCCAGAATAATGATTATTCCTAAGATTAAAAAATAAGTCAAAATTTTTTTTTATTGTGTATTGATTGATGTTACCTCCATTATCTTAAGCTAGCTGTCTTAGTGTTTAGGCCTCATTGTTACTCTTTGCTATCCACGCTGATCTTCGTACGTCTTTTGGAAGTTCTTATGGTTAGGCCTGACTTTTGGAATAAGACTTTTAACACCATTTGCACTATAAGACTTATTGGAATTCCTTCATTTGGCATCGAGGGCGTCAATGACTTATGTTGTTGCGACGTCAGTGTATGATATGAATTAGTAAATCAAGATTTTATGCCAGTGTTCTTTCATTAAGGATTTTCAAAATTTTAGTAATTAATGGTGTTTGATTTATTCGTTGTTTATCCAATTCTCTATATATTTTTTTCCATTTAGTTATATGATATCTGTTTCATTTTATCAACCTTAATTTAGATTTATTCATACGTTATTTAATTGTTATATATTTATTTTTTATCCTTTTTCTTGTTTATTTTTTATGAAAAACATTTTAGTCGATTATCTCATTGGAATTCTCTTATAATTGTAATACATTATTAGAATTAGGAACTAGAAATTTCGTTTTTTTTATTCTATTCTTTATGAGTTTGGCGTTTCTTTTCGGTGTTCACTCCTTCTTTTACCTGGAAAAATTCATTATCATTATTTTCTCATAACAAAACTATCTGTAGTTAGTATTAGTCTTATTGTTTGAGACCTTTGTAAAACCATAGTATTTATAACAGTGGATAACTTAAAATCTGAAATCACTTATCTATCTTTGCCAAACACTCCTGACTGATAGATTCTGTTCTTTAGATTATGATATAACATTTTTGTTTTTGATAAATTTTATCACAGTACCGACTGCAGAATTTCCTGAAACAATTAATATGCAATTTTTTTTTTCATATCTGTTATGCGTTTCTATGTTGCTTTTCCAATTTTATACGTCAGCGATTTTTCCGTTTCAGCATTTCTTCCGATCCTCATGAATTACAAAAGTTTCATGCATATTTTATCTATCAATTTTCGAACTAGCTACAGTTGGTTTTGATCACTTATCCTTTTACCAATTTTCTTTTTATTCAGTTTTACAGTTTATTACCATTCCTTTTGATCAGTTGATTCTTTTATCTCTGTTATTTATTTTCAGAAAGTCACAATATTTTCATCAATTATACGTTTTATTTCTATTATTTTCTGTTTTAGATTTTTACTCGTATAAAATATTGTATCCATCTTTTTTTTATAAAAATCTTTTCTGTTCTTTTTCAAATTTGAATTACTTTCATCATGGCCCACAGCCTTTATCCTTATCAGTTTCAGATTGTTTTTTTTTCAAAAAGCCTCATAATCTATGGTAAGGCAATGCTTATGTTTGTAAATCCAGAACGAAGACAATTTAAAATATTGGGAAACCATTTACAAAAGTGCGAATAGATCAACATGACAATACTGAATGAAGAAAATTTTGTATGAAGTGTCAATACAAATTAGGTGATCTGTGAGAAGTTTTGCTATTTGTAGACATTGAGAATTTTAGTGTGTTGGGGCCTTAGTTTTCAGGATTTCATTGCATTAATTTTTCGGTGCTTTAAGTGGTCTATTTTGAAATTTTTATATACTCCTTTGTCATATTGGCTTTTTGATGATATTCTACTTTTTTGTTGTTTTAGGACCTTTCTGTTTATTATATTTGTATTTTTAGTATTATAATTTTATATATTCTTTTTTTTTTCTCCAAGCATTGTGGTCTTTTTATATCTGAAGAAAAATTTCTAGAATTTTGTAATTGATTTAGTGGGAGTTTTTTTTCTGAGTAGTTTTATTTTTCTCATATTTTTATACCTAGCATTGGATCTTTCTTTATAAATATTACTATATAATGGCCTTTAAAGGTTATTCTCCTTGATACGTATATCCTATAGATAATTAAGATAACTTTTTTTTATCTGAAGAATTCTATGTTTATTTGATAGTTTTATGACTAATTGTGTTTGCTGTTTTAGAAATTCGCCACACTCATAGCCATATAGAAAGTTTTTTCTTTTCTAAAACAGTATTATGTACAGTCTTTAACTTCGAATACAGCTCTTCATTGTGATTTCAGAATGTTTTAAGGTGGTAGTTTTTAAAATTTTCATGATATATTACCTTTTAAGAGTAATTTTCCTTTATGATTTATCTCCTACATGTTTCTTGCTCAGTGAATTTTAACACCACTTCTTTCTAAGTACAGAATTTCAAATATTTATTGACCAATAGATATTAGAATTGGTCATCCACTTAGTTTTATGGTTCCCCTCATAGGATCTTGGAGAAACTGGGCAGTAAGTGCGAGTGGTGGATCAGCTAGGGATTTTAGCCTTCTGGAAGCATTCTAAATGTTTTATAGGCTTTATAATAAGTGCAAGTGGTGGTTTAGACAGTAAACTTAGCCTTCTGAGAGCATTGTAAATGAATTATGTGAAGGCATTTTTTTTCTTTTTACAGATTTGTCTTTGTAAAAAGAACTTTATTAATGTATTATTGGATACTTTCTACTCAAATTTCTAGTCTTTTTATCTATATCTTCTAGTGTGAGTTTAAACTTCTTTTCCTTCATGATTTCCAAGCCTAAATAATTCTATTCCGCTTTTCTATTCATTAATGTTTCCAGAATTATAAAACCCAAAATTACGGGAAGTTTATGTTATTATTGTTGAAAATAAAATGCGCTATTTAGAATTACAGTATCAGAAGTATTACCTTTTCCTCCCATTTCCCAGTGGATTTCGGGTTTATCATATTTGGCATTCTCGATAATCTGAAAAAATAAACAATACTTGTAAAGCAATCATATACAGTAGATAGAAATCAAAATTCTGTAGGATGTTAAGAAGCTATAAGAAAAAAATTAACCTAAAAAGACGTTTTAGTGTAGTTCATAGATTTATATAGAGAATGTACCATGACAGAGATTTGCAATTCTTCATATTTATTGTCCATAGAGTTTCTTGGCTATATTTCTTTCATGCTTTCTAGAGAGTCTTATACCTTTCTTCAATTATCTGATCATTTTTATATCTTTTATTCAGTTCGTTTCATTAACCAGGACCTGAGTTCTTGGATTTTCTATTTTGTTACGCAATTTATCCTTTTTGAAAATAATTTAGTTTTCTTTGGTTAGCTCTTATTTCTTCTTCATTCATAAAAGAAATAATATACCTACAGGTAATTAATATACTTCTATCACTTGTATTATTTAGGATAATTGTGATGATAATAGCAGTAATGATAATAATGAATAGGGGTTTGCCAAGTCTTCAGCAATTATGAGGCAAAGGTGGCAGTCGCTTTTAATTTGTTTCTTCCTTGGACCATCCTATGGGTAAAAGATCAAAGATCTTGGTCACTTACCCGTGCGTGCGCGTAAGATATATATATATATATATATATATATATATATATATATATATATATATATATGTGTGTGTGTGTGTGTGTGTGTATATATATATATATATATATATATATATATATATATATATATATATATATATATATATATATATATATATACTGTATGTGCGTGTTTATCTTTCTCTAGATAGATAGATAGATTGTAGACAGATACATATAGTTATTAGTGCCACTGTAGTTGGAAAAAGACGAATGATTAAAGACCTCAACAGGGTAAGCAACTTAGTACGGAGAAGGTGACAGAAAAGTATAGAATATAATATAGATGTGCAACAACAAATTTATAACAAAAACAATATAAACATGAGTACTTCCAAAGAGAAGAGCAACAGTGATACTTTTGAAAGAGAAAATCGATAATGGAACTCCACCAAGAAAACTGATAAGGAAAAGTGAGCCTCTAGTAAAACCACTTTATATCTGGCCCTTGCATTTAGTCTGGGCAACACACCATCTGGGAAAAATAAGGGAAAGGGAAACTTGACAATAAAGTTTGCTCAAGTGCACTGTCAAGTTGAGAACTCTTGACCGAGAGAGTGCAAAGCTTGGCACAAAATCTAGGCACAACTGGTATGATTTCAGAGAAACCTTCTCGAGAAGTCTTGCCAGGTGGACAATTAGCTACTGATCGGTTACAGAAGCTACCCACTTTGGTGAGAACTTGAACTGCCTTATGTGCAGTGTTGAGAATCTTCAAGGGATTTGCCAGGATCTGACATCAAATGCTCTTATCACTTGCAGAAGGAAACCATATCGATTTAGGGATAGTATCTCAACGAGTGCCTGGTGTCTTGACCAACTTACTACATATATATCAAAACTTGAAGTGCATATACATGTATATGTAAAAACTAAAGTAACATTACTTCGCCTGATTTTATTTTGAGCTACGACCCTAGAGTAAATTTCAATATACAAATGTTATCATTGTAATTTCCTAAAAGTCATCAAATGAGCCTACTTTTTTTAAAAGAATAAATTTTTAATTAATATATTGCAGTCGGAACGTGATATACTAATACCGTAGGCTTTAATCTATTTACTCCTGCGCACAATACCCTATTCCCCGAAAATTATTAAAAAAAAAAAAAAAAAAAAAAAAACTAATTACTTAGATCAAAGAGCGCTTGTTATGATTGGCTGGTTCCGACGTTACGTCATCACAACATCATTTCTAACTGGTTGCGGGAATATGTTGCAAAGGTATTTTTGCTTATCAAAATATATTAAGATCATAATGCAAAATATTCTGTCTCTCATGTCTGAGGCCTTTGTTCTGCAGTGGACTAGTAGTGGCTGATAATGATGATGATGATATATATATATATATATATATATATATATATATATATATATATATATATATATATATATATATATATATTCGTGTGTGTGTGTCTGTGTATGTATGTGTGTGGGATATCATCATTATTATCCGTAGCTAGTCTACTGCAGGACAAAGTCCTTAGACATATTATTCTTAATGCCCACGTATTATATGGCATTCTCATTTTATGCCCTGGACATGTCCATTTTGTTTTCTTACATAATGTTAAAACATCCTCTACTTTAGTTTTTTCTCGTACCCATGTTGTTCTTTTTTCTCTCCTAGTGTTATTCCCATCATTATTCTTTTCATAGCTCTTTGAGCTGTAACTAGCTTATGTTCTAAGGCCTTAGTAAGGCTCAAGTTTCTGATGCATAAGTTGATACAGTTAGAACCATCTGATTAAATATTTTTCCTTTTAGAGAAAGTGACATTTTACTTCACATAATCTCGTCTTCTTTACCTAAAGCTCTGCATCCCATGCTTATCCTTCTCTTAATTTCGGTCTCGTGTCCTGGGGAAACACTTACTGTTTGGTCTAAATACGTATATTCATTATCCTAGTTTTACTTATATTCACCTTCAGTCCTATATTTCTGCTTTCTCTATTTAAATCTATCCTCTTTTGCAATTCCTCCCATGATTCACCAAATAGAACTATTTCATCTGCAAATCTTTGGTTGTTAAGGTATTTCCCATTAATTTTAATTCATACATTTTCCCACTCTAAATTCTTGAAAACTTTTAGGCATACTGTGAATATTTTAGGAGAGATAGGGTCTCCTTAGCTATCTCCTTCCTCAATTCGAATTTTCTCACTATCTTTAT
>NC_090762.1:57295334-57315334 GCF_036898095.1 Palaemon carinicauda | reverse complement strand
TTTGTTTTGCTCTTAACAGAAGGCACTTTTCATGTACTAGAACAGTTGTTCTCAGCCTTGTTTGCTCCATGCACCCCTTTCACCACATGTTAGAATGTCATTCCCCCCTCCTTTTCAAAACTGTCTGCCTCAAAAAGTGCATTTCAGTTAATTTGCATATGAAGGAAAAATCCTTTTATTTCACCTTATAAGTACATATACATTTCCAATTTTACATGGATTATTTTTATAGTGGTCCCTGGGCAGCTCAAAGGCAATAACAAATCAACATTTTAATAGTTTGAGTCTGTGGTCTCAATTATCCGCCTTCCCCCCTCCCCTTTCATAGACTGAAATTCACCCCTCTAAGGAATTCTCCTCTGGTTGAGAACCCCGGTACTAAAAAATCAGCAAGACCATAAACTTTGATATAGAACTCCAAGTATCGCTTTTTTTTTTCTTCTTCTTTTTTTTAATAGAAATATCTTCTTGAAAAAGTTATTTTGCGTCATCAATATTAGTGACAAATCATCTCCATGAAATAATATTTACGTTAAATATGGAAAATTTTACTGAAAGTAAAGTTTAAGAGATTCATTTAAGTGAAAAAAAAAATTGTTGGTTTCTTATTGACAGATATAATCAGTAGCATTCAGGTACGTAACTGGCATCAGGTAGCCATTATGTGTTCAACATAGATTTAATGATCAATTCGTATATGAAGGATATCAATTTACCCCCATTTTAGTCTGCCTCAAGCTAAGTTTGCTAGGAAATGCGAGACGATTAACAAAAACGTGTTATTCTGTCAAACTTCGTAGTGGTTAAAAAAAGAAAAAGTAATGCTTGAACTTGCACTCCAATATCACTGAATGGTACTTTGCCAGAACCAAACCCAATAATCCTTTTAAAAATTATTACAGCATCTCAAATGTAATTTTACATAAATATCTTGATTTCAGGTTCTGGGATAATCATTTTACGTATCTCATCAAACAAGCGTTTAAAGACGAACTGTATTAGGTAAAATGAAGAGTGGAAGTTTAGAATAAAATCATTGCTGTAGGTGGAACTTCAGCAGTACAAGGTTGATAGATGGTAGGTATTTAACGACACCTTCAATTATAGATCATATTCTGAGAATTATAGTCTGTTTGAACATATAATGAATGATCACTGCCGATATCATTAAAGCTTGTATCTTGCTTCGGAATTGCCGATGCATTTGAGTTGAAAATAAAAAACTTCGGTGGGTGATGGGCAGCTTAAGACTCCTGCAATCAAAGATTGCTTCAATTGCTATAGTTTAGTTTTCGGAAAGGAAACCCAGCAAAAGATTATCTTTAATTAAAAAAATAGAATAAGAAAATTCCTGCTATGAAAAAAAAAGTTAAAGGAAAAGACTTTCCAGGCAGTAAATATTTATATGGGAGGAGAGGAAGGAACAACGGTGCAAACATTCTGACGCCATGGAACAAATGTTTTCGAAAACAGAGGGTCTGAAAGTTGAACCGAGCAAGTTTAGTCTTTGCAAAAGAAGCTTTTAACGTTAGAAGTGATCTGTTGACTGAAAGTAAAAAGAAATATTATATATATATATATATATATATATATATATATATATACTGTATATATATGTATACTGATATGTATACTGTATATATATAGATTATATATATACTATATATATATATATATATATATATATATATATATATATTTGTATATATCTATATATATATATATTATATATATATATATATATATATATATATATATATATATATATATATATGTATGTATGTGTGTATTTGAGAGAGAGAGAGAGAGAGAGAGAGAGAGAGAGAGAGAGAGAGAGAGAGTATGCTAAGTTGAATCAACATTCTGGTCTGGAATGAGGTTATTTGTAAATCAAAGTCCTGGATAGCAAATTGGAAGTTTATTAGAACAATATAAATTTTATCATATGAAGCTGGAGTAGCTCTTGTAAGAGAAACGAAAGATGAGTAAAAGGAATTCAAGTGTTATAACTAATAGATCAATAGATTGGATACATTAAATCATGATAGGCCAATGCATACCTTGGTGTGCCACAGAGGTTAATTTATTGCTTTGTTAATTGTAAGGCAGATATGAACATATCTCAACAATAAAGTGCTTGACACTTGCAAACATTTTGTCCCTGCAATTTGTGCAATGTATTGTGGAAAGACGTGCCATTCATGTGGTATGCAGAGCGAAGCATTGATTGCACCCTGTTTGTGGACTGGACACACATAAGTTATGCACTGTCTACGCAATGCGCTGCCAAAAAATCGGCGGCATTTGTAGGTATCTGGACGCAATGGCACAACTTATTTAGACATTAGTTAAGTATTGACACATTGACGCTCACCGTCGGCAGTGTTTGCACCAAGCTCACGTAGTGCTCACACTCGGTTCAAGCAAGTGACGAGAACATTGCGTGAACATTCAGCGTGCCAAATTTTTTAGCATTTCAAAATTCTCTCAACTCACTGCAGAACCTTTCACGCACCCCACCTTAAGTCTTTAATCACTGACATGATGCAATGCGTGGCATTGGGGAAACAAAAATCGTGGGAAGAGATCACAAAACCACCAGGTTATGTGTCTTTATCTCCTTACCAGGGATGGGAGGATACTAAAAAGAGAGATGAAAACAGTATGTAAGTAGATGAACTATCCAATAAAAACGGATATCAGTTACACACTGACAAAAAAAGCTGCAAGTTGCAAACATTGAGGAATACAAATAGGGCATAGTTATTCACGAAAATGTGAAGGAAATCATTAGTTTTGCATGGAACTTATAAAAGCACAAACATTTAATAAAACACAAACCATCATTACTGTCTTCTCTTCATTTGAAGTGGCTGTCCTGGAGGGCACTTAGCCTTGCATGACGTGTCGGCTCCGCCATGTTGACTAATTTTGTCTGACATTTTATCTTTAGTCTATGGACTGTATCAGTCTCTTTAAATATATTTGTATATTTATTGTTTTGGTTACTATTATTGTTAAGTTAGTTTTTATATATGATGAAACTTTTTCATTGCTTTTAATTCTTATTCTGTCTGGAGATATTGAGTCAAATTCGAGACTAGCTCTTCGCACTCCCCAAGGGAGATTAGTTCAACAAACGTTCAGCTGGGCTCCACAAGGCCCTACAAGAGTTGGAAGATCCAGACCTACATGACTGAGGACTATGAAGCGCGAGGTCGGAGATGATGAAGGGAGAAGTATTAAATTAAAAACTCAAGATAGAGACGACTGGCGAAATCTAACCGAGGCCCTTTGCGTCAATAGGCGTAGAAGGAGATGATTATGACATTCTAGACTTCCTTAGTGTCGTCTAATGTACTGCAATATTTATGGACTGCATGCCAATATTCAAGACCTTACAGTTGCTTGCAGACAGTGTTATATTTTATTATGATCAGGAACTTTGGTTCTTAAATGAGGTCCTCATCTGAGCTCCTAGCTACAGGTTTTAAGAGACAAATAATTTTAAAACAGGATGTCATTCCCTGGACAAAGGGATTGGTGTTGTATATTAGGACTGAATACCCTGCTTCTCATAAGTTCTGCTACAAATGTGGAGGTTATGAGATGCAGGTAATAAAAGCTTTAAACAGGCATAACAACTTGTACTTGTGTTTATTCCATTGGAATCCACACTTGGATGATCCTTCTTCTACTGTCTTCTTACCATTTTGACTAAGATTCAAGAAGATAGTAAGGCTTCTTTTTCTTGTTAGTGAATTCTACGCTCACCGTAGACAGTGGTTAAATTGTGTTTCGCCTACTAATCGGCATGGTGTAAGAGCTTTGGGCTTTGCTACTGAATCAGGCTGTGAGCAAATCATAATTCATAAGTGAAGCTACTCATAGATCTGGTAACTGCTTGGACCTAACATACACTGATTCCTCTGGTATAACTAGTAAGGCTGGTTCTCCAGTTGGGACATCTGATCATGCCAGTATAGGTAAAATCTTAAGCAGACTGGAACGGTATTTTGAGTGATCTTTTGCATTTGAATTTGTCACACTTGTATAAAAGTGTTGAGCCTCTTGTCCTTTTGAATGAGAATCTAGTCAACATAACTGATAGGCGTATCCCTTATTGTGTGCTAAAATACTGCGTGAAGACAAACTCTGGTTCAGTGATGATTGTAGATGTGCTTATTTGGAGAAGCAGGAAGTCTATCATTTTTAGAAAGGTAACAGATCAGATATGATTTGGAATAACTATACTCAACTAAGAGGTGTTGCTCAAAGAGTTTATGCTTTAACTGAAAAGGAACACAAATTAACCATAAAAGAAATCCTTACTGGTACAACCCAGGAACATAAGTGGTGGGAAACCCTTAAATCTGTACTCTGGTGTAGACTTATCGGTTCCTCCTTTACTTAAAACAAAAGGCTCTGCTACTCACTGTCCAAAGAAAGCAGCAACCGTTTTGGATGATGTGTTTCATAGTAAGTAAAGTAATGAGAAACTCGGTCATATTCATTTCGGGTTACCTGAGACTAAACTAACTAGTTAATCCCATGGAATTGAAACACTCTTGATGAATCTTGATGCGTGTGGAGATGTAGATCTAAATGTCATTTTACCTTTTGTTATTTTACAAAGACTACTGATTTCTTAGCACCCAAGTTGTCTTATTTTCTGCAAGTTAGCAAGAAGAGGTTCTTTTTGCACTTGTTGGAGAATTAGTAATTTTACTCTATTAGGTAAATGTATTTTTGGTAGCTGTAGCCCTGTTAATTACCGCCCAATTTTCATAAGTATTTGAATGTTTTTTGGCAAAACATCTAAAAGGTATGCTGATGATGCCCTTCTTACAATCTCCAATGCTGTACAATAATCCCTTAATTGTGATTTGGAACTTTGTATGGTTGGCCTTGATTTTAGTGCTTCCTTTGACTGTGTTAATTATGAGGCCCTTGTTTTCAAACTCAAGCAGGTGGGTCTTTTCGTAGCATCATTATTGAAATTTTAGTTAATAGATTGCAGAGTTGTTCCTGGTGGAGACCATATTGATTATAGGAATGTGATATCTGGTGTTCCTCAGGGTAATCTTCTTGGCCCGTTACTCTTCATGCTATATACACATGCTATGTGGTTTGTCCTAGAAAGCAAGCTCGTTTCATAAATAGATGATATTCTCCTCTTTGGCTCCATTCCATTTCCTGAAAGTGGTTTTGTGGTTGCTGAATCCTATATAGAACTAGCTAAAATAGGTGCATGGTGCAAAGTATGATGCATGAGTTGAACCCTAACAAAATTCAAGTATGATTGTAAGTATGTCGAGGACAGTGGTTTTTCAATATCCAGATCTCTGTATTGGTAATGTTCCTTTATTCTAAATTTTAATTGTGATTCCTAATTGCAAATTTACTTTGGGAAACAAATTAGGTTTATTTCTTCTTCAATTGAACAAAAAATTGGCTTATTGAGTAAGTCTTAAGATTTTTGGTGATCAATTTATTCTGAAGAAATATTTTAATTCTTTCATTCTAACTTGTTTCGAGTATTGTTTTTATGTTTGATCTTCAGCGGCCGAATCTCATCTTAATTTGTTAGACAAAAACTTGCAGTCTCGTCAATTTCTTATTCCTGATCTTGATATTTATCTCTGGGACTATTCTTCAGTTAGCTCCTTATGCATATTGCATACGATTTTTCATAATTCTGACCATCCTTCGCAATCGGATCTTCCCAGACTATAAGGTACTAGGCTGGCAGTTAATTTTAACCGTCTTGCATTCTCCATCATGAGGCTTATCACTGCACACCATTTTATAAGTTTTATTACAGTGGTGACGAGATTGTGGAATGATCTTCCTAATCGGTGGAACTTCAGTAGTTCAAACTCGAAACGAATGTTTTTATGTTGAACAGCTGACAGAAGTCTCTCTTCATAGTTTATATATGACAGATATATTGTAACGTTACTACTGATCTTAAGACATTTTTTATTTCTTATTCGATGCTTCCCATTTAGTTTATTTGCTTATTTTCCTCACTGGGCTATTGTTTCTTGCTGGTGTCCTTGGGGTTATAGCAACCTGCTTTTCCAAATAGGCTTGTAGCCTAACTAGTAATGATAAATGATAGTAATCTCATTGCAATACTTTCTTCACTTCTTGTATCTTTTATGCAGAATTTAAGTTAACAGTATTAGATTGTTTTGCTGTTTCATGCAGAATAACTCCAAGCACTTAAGAAGCTTAACTATAGTTTTGTGTTTGAGGTAACACAGTACTCTAGATATATATAAAGTTCGAGTCTCAAAAATTAGGAACCACTTCAGCATTGCAATTGTATTTCATCGGGGGATAATCTGATTATTTTTACATATCTTAAGTTCTTGAATATTGTATTATTATTCCATAGTAGTTTATATTTAATTAATAAATTACAATTACACGAGTTACATAGCATAGGGGTTGATGCATATTCATACGGATATTACTATGAATTTAATCTTATTCTATATCTACTACACTTGTTCTTCACCCTCGGTGAGCCGATAACTACCATGCCCCAGATGAAGTGGGTCTTACCTTAGGGGTATTAATCCTCCTAGGGTCCAACATACCCCGTAAGGAAAATATTATCCCCATCCCTCCCGGCCCCACCCCACCCCACAAAAGCTTCATGCGCCATGCATTAACCCTGCTAAAGGTCCAATTAGCATCGCACAGCAGATAATAACAATAATAAATGGAATTCAGAATCTTGTTTACACACGGAACAATGCTTAAATGTGTTGCGCCTTGTAGGTAACTTACGGTAATGACCTCTATTTACATCTAATGAGCTATTGAGGTCATGAAGTAGGTCTTTTTTCATTTGGAGATATGCGTTTGTTAAGCCGTCATTGGACGCTCTGGTGGTCTCGTGTATGCTCCCTGCATTCGAGTGGGCTCATTTTCGGCCACTGCTGCCGTTAAATGTAATATTTCACTTGGCTTGTAACATTAATCCAGGAGGAAGTATCGTTCATGGAATAACTTGCTAAGTGTAGAGATCATTTAGAAATAAGTCGTTGGCTACACATGCATGGATCTCTCTCTCTCTCTCTCTCTCTCTCTCTCTCTCTCTCTCTCTCTCTCTCTCTCTCTATATATATATGTATATATATATATATATATATATATGTCATCATCATCATCATCATCATCTCCTCCCACGCCAATTGACGCAAAGGGCCTTGGTTAGATTTTGCCAGTCGTCTCTATCTTGAGCTTTTCAATCAATATTTCTCCATTCATCATCTCCTGCTTCACGCTTCATAGTCCTCAGCCATGTATGCTTGGGTCTTCCTTCTCTTCTAGTGCCGTGTGGAGCCCAGCTGTAAGTTTAGTGAACTAATCTCTCTCGGGGAGTGCGAAGAGCATGTCCAAACCATCTCCCTCTACCCTTCATCGTGATCTCATCCACATATGGCACTCGAGTAATCTATCTTATAGTTTCATTTCTAATCCTGTTCTGCCATTTAACTCCCAATATTCTTCTGAGGGCTTTGTTCTACAATATATATATATATATATATATATGTATATATATATATATATATATATATATATATATATATATGTGTGTGTGTGTGTGCGAGAGAGAGAGAGAGAGAGAGAGAGAGAGAGAGAGAGAGAGTGGATGTGAGTATGTTGCATCTAAAAGCATTTGCATATGTGAGGATTCTACACAAAGTGCACTTGCGAGAATTTACATGAGGGAAGGTGCAAACAACACCGCATTGTTGCATGTTTTTATTATTTGAACAGAATCTGTCCATTCAAACATATCTTAACTACATTCCCCCCCCCCCACGCCAGAGCCTGAACATACCACGCATATATGAAACCCCCCCCCCCCCACCCAATGATACTATGAAGTCTTTGCTGAGTGAAGACTACAATGAAGTGAGGTCGTTTAGCTGATGACTTGGCAATGGAGGTTCAATTACGGCTATAAATGCGGACAAAGGAAATATTAAAAGTGAATGGGTAGCTCATCTTTATAGCAAGAGTGAGGACTGTGTCTTGGTGCTATGTATACATAGTATATGTACATGAAC
Source organism: Palaemon carinicauda (assembly GCF_036898095.1). NCBI lineage: Eukaryota > Metazoa > Arthropoda > Malacostraca > Decapoda > Palaemonidae > Palaemon > Palaemon carinicauda. Next base: position 57,307,244 of record NC_090762.1, on the reverse strand, counting down.
GTGCAGTCAAACATGCACACAAACACACACACACACGCACACACACACACACACATATATATATATATATATATATACACTTTTACTTCCATATATATATATATATATACACACTTTTACTTCCATATATATATATATATATATATACACTTTTACTTCCATATATATATATATATATCCGTATATATTATGTGTATGTTTGTATGTGGTTATTCTACCATTCTCCTTAGAAGTTTGTCTCTGGTTTGTGTTAACCTTCTAGCTCTTTATGTATGAGGTTGGCATTCCCATTCTAATTTGAATCCACAGTTCACTAACTACCAAGCACTAAATTACTGCATAGGTCAACTAAGATTATAATGTAATAGATTGGGCATGAAGTGTTACGGCTAAGTAGAAAATCGTTCCATGACCACCATATATATATATATATATATATATATATATATATTATATATATATATATATACATACATATTTATATATATACTATATATATATATGTATAGTTTTCCTCTTTGGAGACTACGGCTCGATCAGGGTAATCTCTTCCGATTTTTCTGCACGTCTTTACAGGTGAGGAGAATATTAGCATCACCTTTCATCTCAACAACTGTTCGTACCCATTCATAGCTAGGTGTAAAAGGATTACTTAGTAGTAGGCCGGGAACGATTCACGGACTTGCCAAACTTGAGGCAGGCACTACATCACTTATTTACAGCGGCAACTTTTTGCCCTTAAAGGGCTGTCTTTACTGCAGTAAAAGACAAGTTACTGCCTCATTTTATATTTAAATGGGAATTAACTCCCATGTTCCAGAGACCTTGAATGTATTGTACCCTTCTTTTCTGTCTTACATGAACTTTACAGTTTCATTTGTATGTCGATTCAGTAAAATTTCAGTCTATCTCTTTTACTCAAAAGTTCCAAATGATTAACCTTTTCACCATCCTACCATTCTTGCAGTCATCGTGACCAACTTTCTGAAAACACACTAATACATCTTTTTAAAAATATTGTTAGTTTTGTGTATACGTATGTATCAGAAATACTATAATATGCAGTATTTAAACTTCATCCCTTTTTTCAGGTATTTTCGTTTAATATCTATTTTTCTCCTCCATGTAGGCAATTTTCCCAGCAGTATCTCCCTAACATTAAAGATTTCTTTCCATAAACACTTATCATCGCTTCCAAACATTGTGTTGGGTTTCGGCTGCCTTAATTTGCTTATTTTGCGGGCCGTCTCCCCTTTCATCCCTGTTTTGATGCGCAAAGGCAACTGTCAATTTGACGTTAATGCCTTTGTAGTCTCGTCTTCCTCCTTCTTTCATGATACTTCTATTTGTAATCCCCACCTGCAGTATGGCTATTATCGGTCATATTATTTTAATTCGGCCTTGGATCCTATTCATTACTTTGAGCGAAAGTACGATAAATTTAGAAAATGATTAGACCAGGCTGATATGTCTTACAGTTAATGACAGATCCAAAGGGAATAAGGCTATCAGCGATAATCAAGAAAAATCTACTATTATTTCATTCCTGAAAGCTTAAGGAAAATTCAAATTACATATGTGCATAATACATTTCTAAGATATTATAGCCATTATGAAATAAGAACGGTTATTTTAACCTTAATGATAGATACAATTCATTTTAATAACCAGCAAGAAAGTTTGCTCTGAAGTTATTCATTAATCTTCGTCTCCCATCGCTGTTTTTGTTTCTTAGCAAGTCTAGCTCTCCGTACGTTTATCTTTCTCTGTTTCTTGTCAGCATATCCGCCCACTGCATGTTTTTTTTTTTTTTTGGGGGGGGGGGGGGGGGGGGGGGGGAATGTATAAGCTAAGGAGATTAGCAACCCAATACCATTACTAAGGTCAGACGTGGAGAAGACAAAAATAGTAAAGTTATTAATACCCAAAGTCTTAGAAAGACGAAGGATGTGAATTGCTGATTAATAATAATTAATATGAAAGACTGTCAAATAAAGCAGTATGTGAGAAATCTCCCTTACATTAAACTATATTTAATACACACAAAAAATTGATCCAACAAAACTCCTAAGTCGCTGCTAAGTCGTATGTAAATGTAGATAATACTTCAGAACAGAGCTCCCGGTTTCCTTCATTAAGAAGGATCTTCCGCATTATTTTGATCTTTCTAATGTCTGCTGATGTTTACATTTAATGCCAAAGCTGTGATCTGTATTCTGGATTTTGGGCTTGAATTTATAGAACATCTTTACAGGATCACAGTGATATCCACGTTAAGTGAGTAGCGCCATCAGTGGACCTCATGCAAGTGTACTGTAGTCATTACTAAAGAGTCTTCACAGCCTATTTTCGACCTGTAATTTTAAACTTTAAGTCTATTCTTGAATTTTTTCTTCAATTTTACGGTCCAACTTCGACTGTTTTTTTTTTGTTGGGGGGGGGGGGGAGGGGGGATTTTGCCCCTAGTTGTATCACAGCCCTTAATGAGCTTCCTGTCCCAAGTGCTGGGTCATGAATCCAGTTTAAAACCACACGGCCAAGTTTATATGTAGATCTAACCCATTCATTTGGTCTCTCCAATGCATAATAATGTTTATCTTTACAGCCAATATTTTGATATAATTATAGATTTCAGGCTTAGAATTGCCGCTGCTTATTACCATACAAACCAAAGTTCTTAGAAAAAACTGAGCTAGTACATGATATGGTTCCTTTTACCCGCACGTCTAAGGTTAAATTTTGATATATCAAGGATTTTTCAATTGCCTGATTGGTAACGTCTCTGCCTGGTGTTTGCCAGTCGGGGTTTCGAGTCCCGCTCAGACTCGCTAGTGCCATTAGTGTCTGCAACCTTACCATCCTTGTGAGCTAAGGTTGGGGCGTTTGGGAGAGCCTATAGGTCCATCTGCCGAGTCATCAGCAGCCACTGCCTGGCCCTCCCTGGTCCTAGCTTGGGTGGAGAGGAGGCTTGGGCGCTGATCATATAAGATATGGTCAGTCTGTAGGGCATTGTCCTGATTGCTAGGGCAATGTCACTGTCCCTTACCTCTGCCATTCATGAGCGACCTTTAAACCTTTAAATTGTAGATTTATGAAGTTGGCAGATAAAGAGTAGGGGAATGTTTATTTTGAAAGCAAAAAAAAAAATGGATGACGGAACAGTGAAAATAAATACTCGTGAAAGTACATGCAATTCCAAAGAGAAAATGAAGTATATTGTGATTTCCATCGTATTTATTAGAAAGTTCACTTTCGTTAGCTACAGGATTATTTGCCCAATTACTTGTAAACAAAGTGCCGAGTTTTCATCAGTACATTTTATTTATATTCAGATATTTGATGTACATGATGTTAATCGAAATTTACAGTTTTGACAAATCTTTAATTGTCTATGAGAGTAAATATTGGGGATGAATATATTTCAGCTCTTTTTACACTTGACAGTAGATTCTCTCTTTCTCTCTCTCTCTCTCTCTCTCTCTCTCTCTCTCTCTCTCTCTCTCTCACATAGACATGCACACAGACCATCAATAATTGTTTTATAAAGTAAACATTTCAACGGACTAATGTGGAATTTTATTACCTTCGTGATTATCAATGTCACTTTTGAGATAATCGGCCTAATATGACCTAATTAAGGTACATTAAAAGTATAATGGGGATCATCCGTTTATATTGTATATATAAAAGAGATGTGTTTGGAAATGCTTTCGTTCACGTCACGGCACTTCGTGTTTGTCAATCTAAAAAGAAAAAAGCTTTCGAGGATAGGATATGGGTGAGAAATCTCTCTCTCTCTCTCTCTCTCTCTCTCTCTCTCTCTCTCTCTCTCCAGCTTGCTGGAACAAACTACCTCTGGAAATAAGAAAATGTACAAATGTTAGTTCTGATTTATTCAAAAAGAAACTTAAGCAATATTTTTTAAATTTTACTTGAATGTATATATATCCTAGATTTTTACAATCCAATTATTGTGAATTATATGTAAATAATTTATATTGTTATGTAACAGAATAACTATTTTATAATGGAATAAAGGTTTTTGACTTTAACTTTGACTTTGACTTTGACTCTCTCTCGTGAAGGAAGCAATTTCCAACTTCATTCATTTGCATAGGCTTTTGCGTGTCTTTACGAGCCATTGCCGCTTGCATCATGCTGATTGCTGTTTCAAGCATCTTTGTCTAGTTACTGCATGCTTAGATCTTGAAGGTAACAGCCACTTAAAAAAAAAAAAAACATCCAAATATCTCTTACATCTTTCGACTTGGGTACTCTAAATTTCCTGACACATACTGTAGTTTGTTATCTATCATTTATTTTTGTCTGGGAAACTTCAAGGAGTGTGGGTATTCTATATAGTTTATTTAACTTATTCCAAATAAAACTATTTGTGTTTCTATCTGTCATTGAAAGATGATGAAATCTCTCTCTCTCTCTCTCTCTCTCTCTCTCTCTCTCTCTCTCTGCTGAGAACAAGAGAGATAGACTCGATATACCAGTTTTACCTTCACTCTACCCGGCCAGTGTTCTCCAAAGACTCTTATCTCAGATCATGCCAAAAACCCTGGGAACACATGTTCTCGGTTTCTTTCAATCTTTATGCAAATGCCGCCTATGAATCCAGCACTCCCCCCCCCCCCCCTCTGGACACCGCCGCCGTAACCGTCTAAAACATCGTTTTTCAATTTATCAACTGCAGAAGCATCAACGTCTTGCATGAGAGAACAATTAGGAGGAACAGGGTTTCGAGGTGGGCAATGCATACTTTGCCGAGATGCCAATTAGCGCCAGACATGATGTTTATTCCGCTACGCCGTTCGCCCGTCATAATTCGGGGCTCTATCTCATTAGGTCCTGTTAATTTACAGCCTCTTTTAGCGACCATTAAAAGCTGCGGGGCGTTGTTTTATTAAGTGAACTTCAATGAAGCAAACTCGCGTGGAAAATTAAACCATGTTTAAGGGCCCTAGATGTTTCTAAGATGAGGATATGTTTCACAGCACATTATGGACCGTCGTTTTTTATTCATTTAACCTTCCTTCACTCTCTTTCTTTCTCTCTCTCGCAGCTATAGGAGAAGGTAAGGTCTGGGATCTGCCACATCACGTGCCTTTATATGGAATTTAACTACCTTACTTTTGTCCATACATGTAGAGAATAAGGCTATAAACCGTGCAAGATGATTTTTATCTATGGAAATACGGATAATAAATTGAAATGAAAGGAAGTGCTCCGGATTCAAGCATTATAACCCTTTGGTTGGGTAGTAGAATTTTACTGCTAAATAGCATCCACTTTGAATGATGATTATCGTATTGTTTTGGGAAAATATTTACCTCATCAGTACCAAGCTGTGTTTCTTGCGTGCAACGTGTAGCTAGTTAACACCAAGTGGTAACCATATAGTCAATGTTATCAAAACCTGAGTTGTTACCTTAGCAACACTGGCATGGTCTCATGGTTTTTGTTCCCTTCTACGAGGGCTTTCACTAAGCCTTAACGCTTGCTTCAAGTTTCGCTAAAACTGCTCTTCAACCTCCATCGTTTATTCTGAGTTAAAGGATTAAAGGTCTCTCATGAATGGCAAAGGTAAGACAGTGGTAATACCCTAGAGACTGACCATACATGCATATGATCAGCGCAAAAGTCCTTCTCCAGCCAAGTTAGGACCAAGGAGGGCCAGGCAATGGATGCTGATAACTCAGCATGTAGACCTATTAGCCCCCCTTCCTTTTTCATAGCTCACAAGAATAGTGAGGTCGACAAGAAACTATCGAGCTTGAGCGGGTCTCGAAACCTCGTCCAGCAGATCGCTAGACAGGGACGTATCCAATAGGCTAATACAATAGTGAATAGATTATCAAGGCTGTGTTACTGTTGACGGCAATGATGAGAAAACCATTCAGTACACTAAAGGTACAGAATTAAACAAATGCACTACGGTCCGTCAAAAAGGCTTTTGCCTTTTCCAAGAGATGGGCATCAAGGTCTATTGAATACTATAGATCCTGATGAAAGTAACCAGGAATTTCATTCTAACGTTCGGTAATGGATTACGAGTTTCATTCGTCACTGCCTTTTTCTTCATATGTTTCCAGGGCTGTATTTCAATATTTATCGTTGTCCTTTAGCTGTTTTACATATTGAGGTTTTGTTCCGTGGAAGTTTCCCGATCAAATTAATAGCTTTTCTTGAATGTTATTCTCGAAAATTATAATAATAATGGTGATAGTAATAATAATGATAATAATGGTGGTATTTATGATTATTATAATATTAATAGTTATCTTCATTATGAAAACTCATCATTCGAAATAACAAAATTCTGAAAAGCTATGAATTTTCACGGTTAAATTATGATAATGGTCTCCATCTATGTCTGTCTGGATGTGTCTATCTATCCATCTGTTTACCTCCAAACCCTTAAACTTCGCTATAAAAAGAAAGAAAAAAATGTACAGATTTCATTTTTGGATGAAACTCTGTTATAAGGTTATAAGTTTATTCATTCTTCGAAAAATCAAAGGCTACAGGTGACTGCGCTACAGATCGTCAAACATAATTATTAGTTTGCTAATTGTATGACTATAGGATAAGATGTAGATTCGTTTACTGGGAATGTTTCTTACAGAAATTATATTGTTTCAGATAGATAGGATGGATAGAAGATGAAGGAGTTAAGATCCGGTAGAAACATTTGAGGGGTGGGGGGTGGGGGGGGGGTGTTGCGGAACGTATGTAGGGAAAGTATTAGAGGGGGGGGGGGGTGAGAATAATGACTAACATAATGGCTAGCTCCTCTCAAGCAAGTCTTTTTTTTTTTTTTTCGAGATTTGAGAAGCTATACACCGTGCATCCGCCAACTTGTGGGTACCTATGCAAATTACTGTCGCTACGTGCTACATTAACCTGGAGTTGGTACTGCATTACTATCGCTGCTCCCAGACGGTTCGGTGACAGCTTCTGACAGCCTCGGCAATGCTGTGTATTTCACGTTACGTACGTGTTCATTACGGAAACCTGAATAGGGGATAGTAATTCCATGACATTTTTTAAATGCCTTTCCCTGTGTTGATTTTAAGCCAAGTCGGAAACGTTATAAAATTAAAAATTTAGTATTTTAGTTCCTTAGTAGGTAATATATCCAACCCCATTTCTCTCTCTCTCTCTCTCTCTCTCTCTCTCTCTCTCTCTCTCTCTCTCTCTCTCTCTCATTCAAGAACTGAAAAGATGCAGATTTACTTAATTTCGCTGGTAGTACAACCACGTCACATGAATATTTCGTGTATAGCCATCCATTAATTTTAAATGGTAATGTTTTCATTCATTTTACATTCACTTTTCTGCATAATATATTCTCGCTTTATCGCAATGCAATTTCCTCTAGCTGTTCAACTATCCTTACACGACGTAGTAGGAAGCACTTTAGTCATATTCATGGAAACTGGATCTGTACATTCCTTTAAATCAGTTGGGTTCCGGATCTGGCAAGTTAAATTCTGATCCTCAAAATTAAGTAAAGTCAGAATGCAAGCATTAGACCTTATAAAACTGATAAAATGGTGATTTGATAATGGCAATGATGATGAATGCCGTAGCCTTATGTGTACTGTCAAATAAATCAAGGGTTTCTGAAAGTTGCAGTAGATATTGGGGGTGCGGTGCGAGTGCAGGAACGAAGTGAATGAGGAGCCTTCCAGATTGGCCAAGTATGATCTATCATAATGTGGCCATTTTGCGTCACTGACGTTTTCGAAAATTGTTCAGATTGTTTATTTATTCAAAAGCGTTTGCTTTCCTTTTATTGAAATATCTCGATTAGTTTATTTATACAAAACAGTTTTTCATCATTTATTTAGGATTGTATATAACTAAACTTTTTTTTTCGAAATGTCTCGGTTGAGTTTGATATGCGTATAATTGCATTAGTCTCTGAAATACCATCAACTGACCATCCTCCTATCGTAAACCCAGGGAGAATAAAAGAATATTGCTTAACGATATACCAAAAGTCGTGTCTTATCTTCCTGTTTATCTGATCAGAGTCCGGAGGTGCACACCAGGTAGCTTACTCCCTGACACACCTAATCACGCTTTTTTTCAGTAAGATTCCTGACTGAAATGAGGCGGGCTTGGTTTAAACAAAACACCTTCGGTAAATAATAATACTTTATTCTATCATACCTTTTCTTACGTTACCTTTGCCTTCTTCCCCAGTTGTCCAACATCTTAAACTTGAGACAGCCATATTAGAGCCAAGAGGGTTTTTTTCTATTTAAGTGCAATTTAATGTCCGATTCCAGAAATTTTATGTTCTATTCCAGCAATTTAATGTTCTATTCCATCAATTTAATGTCTTATTCCAACCCAATCACGAAAAAAAATAGTAGGAAATGCAGGGGCTTGGGGCTCCAACCCCGGCAGTTAAACTGTCTTATAACGCTAATAATACATATACCTTTGTAAGCACTTCCTCCGAGTGACATCGCTCGATAGGCAAGAGTGACAATTGACTCATCGCCGAAAGGTGAATCAGCGCGTGAGTCAGCCTCGGGAGCAAAGCATTATTCTCCTCTCGAAAGCACCCGTTGTAAATTAAACATCATTTGTGTATCTCCAATTGAAAACGCTTTTTGGTATTGTTGTTGGGGATGGTGGTGGTGTGAGGGTGTAATGTTGGCGATGATGATCATGATATTGATGTTTGTCAATGCAATTGCCAAATGCCAAAGAATGCAGAGGTCGCCATCATAATAATCTAGTGTTGATATTGAATATTTTGCTTCATAAATCACAATTGTGTTACGGTTTATTTGCTGTTATCTGTTATATCGCAGCTGAATGTTATGTTATTCAACTGTGTACGATAGAACCTGATCGCTTTTTCTATGCCGAGATCAGAAGCTCTGCGACAAAACATGTTTGCTAGTTTGCAATGCATTTTGTCTGCTGGAGTAGAGTTTGTTTCTAAAGATCACTCGCCTTGCTAGCGTACGAACATCACTTTGACCTACATCCGCTTACGCAGAACTGCTATTTTTTTAAGCTACTTTTTATTAGCTGTCAAACTGAGGAAAACTTCGTAGCTATAGATCATTCGTTGTATTGTAATTTTGGTCACATCAGGAAGCGTTTCCGCTTACGCTAAACTATTGTGTTGTTTTGTTTAAAAGATATATATATATATATATATATATATATATATATATATATATATATATATTATTATTATTATTATTATTATTATTATTATTATTATTATTATTATTATTATTATTACTAGCCAAGCCACAACCCTTGTTGCAAAAGCAAGATTCTATAAGCCCAAGGGCTCCAATAGGGAAAAATAGCCCAGTGAGGAAAGGAAATAAGGAAAAAAATAAATATATATATATCTATATCTATCTATCTATCTATATATATATATATATATATATATATATATATATATATATATATCAGAAGAAGAAAAGGCTCTGATTCCTATCAGCCATTGTCATAAAGCCTTTTCGCTAGCATCGGGTTACTAATGTTAAAGGTTGTGGTAACCATCAATTATTGCCTTACATACTGAGGAAAACTTAACATCATTCGTTCTCTCTTACTTTTTTCCACCAGAAAAAAAAAAAAAACTTTTTAAACCTTTGGATCATTACGACCTATTGCTGGTTGTTCCAAACTCTTGGTGATAGTTACAATACAACCATTTTCTACTCATTTCTTAAAAAGGAAAACACCTTTAAAAACATACTTTCAACATTCTTGTATCCTTCAATGATGCCGGCATTTGATCTGGGGAAGTCGTATTCCTTGTTTAAGATATCAGGCTAATCTTTAAAGGCAGTTTAATAGTGACATTTAGTTTCTGCTTTACTAACACCTCGCGAATGAATGTCACCGGAACGTCTCAGCATCCTTTGTCAAAAGCTCTATCAAAAGCTCTTATCGTTCGTTAAGCCTTAACATTCCCCAAATGACCCTTTTGGCCAGAGGGACTGGTTGATTGATTAGGTAATTCAAGTGTCTCGCTACTGTCAGCCGTGGTCTTTTTACGCTTATTTTCTTTTGAACATTGAACCGTTACGGATTGTGAGCTGCTGCCTCATTCCTCCTTTACCTTCTGAATCTTGTATGAATCATAAGTGCATTAACGCTTAAGACAACTTGACACATGCACGATTTTCATATCAGCAATGCCACGCAACGCTTCTTGTCAGTGATTAAAGTCTTCGTGCTGAGTGCGAGGTGGTGGACGGGGCTGTGAGAAAGTTTAGAAATGTTGAAAAATTTGTCACGCTTAAATGTTCATGCCATATGCTGTCCACTTGCATGAACCAAGCTTAAGCACTGTGTGACCTCAGTGAGTGTCTATTTATCAATACTTGAACAATGCATAAAGGAGTAGTGCCATTGAGTCTCAATACGTACCAATGCAGCCAATATTTGGCAATACATTGAGTAGACAGTGCATAATTTATGCCTGTACAATGCACGATCAGGGTGCAAACAATGCTTCACTTTATGTACCTCATAAATGGCACGTCTTTCCACAATGCATTGCACAAATTGCCGATTCAAAATTCGTGTGTGTCATGGTGGCTTTACATTACATATGTAATGTAATACTTTTCTTATTAGAAAGTAGCATTTTACTTATCATAATCTCATTTTGTTTTCCGAAAGTTCTCCATCTCATGCTTATCCTTTTAATTTCGGTCTCATGCTCTGAGAAAACATTTACTGTCTGCCCTAAGTACGTATATTCTTTAACAATCTCCAGATGTTCGTCCACAACCCTTATTTGTTGTCTCTGCATTTTCATTGAACTTTATCTTAGTTTTACTCATATCCATTTTCAGTCCTACATTTCTTCTTTCTGTATTCAAATGATCTATAATTATTTGCATTTCCCCCAATGAATCACAAGACAGAACTATGTCAATTGTAAATCTTAAGTTATTAAGGTATTCCCCATTAATGTTAATTCTTGCATTTTCCAATCTAAATTCTTAAAATTTTCTTTTAAGCGCACTGTGAATAATTTAGGAGAGAGAGGGTCTTTGTGTCCAACTTTTTCAATCAGAATTTACTCACAATCTTTTGTATTTGTAGGATCGCTTTACTTTCCTTAGGGATATCTTCAAGTGTTCTAACATAAGATTCATCTATTTCTTGTCTTTAAAGGGCTTTCAATGCTGCTAATTTTTTACAGTATCTAATGCTTTTTAATAATCTATGAATGCTATACATAGTAGTTTGTCATACTCTGTGGATTTTTCCATTAGCTGGTTAATTACATGGGTATGAAGAGTTGTTGAATACCGGCTTTTAAAGCTTGCCTGCTCTCTTGGTTGATTAAATTTTAGCTTTATTTCTATTCGGCCTAATATGATCTTTGTAAATATTTTATATATTACCGTGAGTAAATATATTGGTTGGTAATTCTAGTTCCCTTCCCTTGTTTTGAATTAATATAATAATAAAGTTTTTCCAGTCTGTAGGTATAAAGCATTTTTGCAGACATTTTGCGTAAAGTTCAGTCAGTTTTACTACCATGAAATCTCCTCCATCTATTATTATGTCAATGGTTATGCCATCTTCTCCTGCTGCTTTGCCTCTTTTCATTCCTTTTAATGCTCTTTACTTCTACCTTTACGTTTGGTACCGACTCAGGTGTTTCATTATACCTATTGGCAATTTTTTTTAATTTCACGATTGTATAGCATTGTATAGAAATCCTCCGGAATTTATACCACTCCATCTCATTTGTTCATAGTATTTCCATTTTCATCCTTTAAAGCATCCAAGTCTTCTTTTCATTCGTTTGATGCTTCTTTCTTTCTTTAGTTTTTCCTCTATTTTGGTCTGATTGTCTTTACTAATGTCTTATTTTATATATATATATAT
>NC_090762.1:57285334-57290334 GCF_036898095.1 Palaemon carinicauda | reverse complement strand
AGTAATTTTATCTTGAATTTTTATTTTTTCACTAGTATAGCAAACTTAAAAATAACAAGGTTCAATGCAGCCATTTGCCTAATGTTGAATAAAAAGGTAATGCCAATGAGTGTGGTTTCTACATGAGCTGGAATTGGAGCTTGTAAAATAGATGAATTCCTAAAATGTGTCTGTAGTGGGTAAGCTTCCCAGGGAATTCTCGCCAAAAAATTATGGATGGGGCTGCGTTAAAAGATTTTAGCTATTGCCAGCATTTTAGTTTCATGGCCAAAAACAATGACGCTAGGCGAATACGCTCACTAGTGCGGATGGGTGCGTGCACAGACACCTGTAGACATATGTAAACTATATTTATTTATGATTTAATAATATATTCTGTGGATGTTTACGTTTAGTCTAGGATTCTTTTACGAAATCAACACTAAAAAGATTTTTCTCATTTTCTCTTTGCGAACATAGAAAAATAATATTTCATTTCATATGCATAGGAATCATAGACAATAAAGGCTAGAGTCAAATGCCTAAGCTTATTCGAAAAGATTATTGTCGACAATTATCTCATTAAGATGAATTTACGCGAAAGTTATCAGGCATCATTTTCACCTTCAACTTTCTTAGGAAATGACAAAATAATGTAATGAGGAGGCAAGTATTAGGAAAGTATATTTAATTTTTTTTTTATCAACATATCGTCACAAAAAACAAATTAGCTTCCATTCTTCTGCTCTAATGTTTTCGAGATCGCTAAGCTTTTCTTAATGAATTCTTCGGGCCTTGACAAGTCAAAAAAGCTAAGGTATCTCGTCTCGCTGGGCATCGGCATGGAAAAAGTCACAGGATTTATACCTTCCCAGACATATTAGTCTCAAATGGCAATTAATTTAGTCCTGCTACAGATTAGCCTTATTACAATATTTTCTTAACTTAATATATGGCTATCCGGAGAAAAAAAGTTATAAATTGGTATAAGAGGCCATTTTTAATGATGCTGCTAAAGACTGACATGCCGTATGGATGTCTGACATTTCAACAATTAAAGAGGCAATTCTTACCCTTGGCAGCTGGGCTATAGACCCAGCACTCAGTGACAACTGGGCAATTCATATTGCATTTGTTTCTCATTGAGGCCTTTGGTATAGGCAGTCATATGCTGGTATATGCCTCGCCTGAATAAATGATGAAAAATATGGGAAAATGTTATTTGATCACATTGGTTGGGCGTTGAGGGTTTTATTTTCTTTGAAATTTGAGGTAAAGTCTTGGAATATGGGACCATAAGTTCGGAATTGGAATGAAAGTCTGAGGCATAAACTGGGAACCTAGAAGCAGTTTGGGGAAATGAAGGTGTAACGTACAAAATTGCAAACAGTCTGGAGAAATGAAGGTGTAAACTACGAAACTGGAAGCAGCCTGGGGAAATGAAGGTGTAAACTACGAAACTGGAAGCGGTCTAGTGAAATGGAAGTGTAAGCTACAAAACTAGAAGCAGTCTAGGGAAATGAAAGGGTAAGCTACGAAACAGAAAGCAGTCTAAGGAAATGAAAGTGTAAGCTACAAAACTAGAAGCAGTCTAGGGAAATGAAAGGGTAAGCTTCGAAGCTGGAAGTAGTCTAGGGAAATGAAGGTGTCAGCCATGAAATTGGAAGCAGTCTAGGGAAATGAAGATGTAATCTACGGAACTGGAAGCAGTCCTGTGCAATGAAGGTGTAAGCTAAGAAACTGGAAGCAGTCTGCGGAAATATAAGTGTAAGCTATGAAACTGGAAGCAGTCTATGGAAATGAAAGTGTAAGTTACAAAACTGGAAGCAGTCTAAGGAAATGAAGGTATAAGCTAAGAAACTGGAAGGGCCCTGGTGAAATGAAGGTGTAAGCTACGAAACTGGAAGTAGTGTCGGGAAACGGAGACGTAAGCTACGAAACTGGAAGCAATCTGGGTAAATGATGGTATAAGCTAAGAAACTGGAAGCAGTCTGCATAAATGAAGGTGTAAGCCAAGAAACTGAAAGCAATCTGTGGAAATAAGTGTAGGTAGCGAAAATGGAAGCAGTCTGTGGAAATGAAGGTGAAAGCAATGAAACTGGAAACAGTTTGTGGAAATGAAAGTGTAAGCTACGAAACTGGAAGGGCCCTGGTGATATGAAAGTGTAAGCTACGAAACTGAAAACAGTCTGGGGAAATGAATGTGTGAACTAAGAAACTCGAAGCAGTCTGTGGAAATGAAGATGTAAGCTAAGAAACTGGAAGCAGTCCGGGGAAATGAAGGTGTAAGCTAAGAAACTGGAAGCAGTCTGGGAAAATGAAGGTATAAGCTTAGAAACTGGAAGTAGTCTCGGGAAATGAAGATGTTAGCTACGAATCTGGAAGTAGAGTCCTTGGTTTAAGCTATGCATTGGAAGAAACAGCTTAGAAAAGGGAAATCCGATAACATGGCTTGCAACATATGCCGGAAAATTTGTAGCAGAGCCTAGAAAATTATGAGAGTCTTGGAAAATGGAAGGGTTAGCTGTGGAGTTGTAAGAAGAGCTCTGGGTATAAGCAGGAAAATTAGAATCAGAATCTAGGAAATAGATGCATAATAAAATTTGGAAGCAGACCCAAGTAAAATAAGGAGATCCTAGAAAAATGGAAAAATAGCGTAGGGAATTGGAAGTAGAGACAGAAGAACTCAAAGTTTGATTAAATTTAATGAGTTACGAATGCTCAGAAAAGGAAGAAGGCGTTAGTCAGGAAAATGTAAAAGAAAGCGTGTCAAAATGATGGAAAAAATCAGACGCTTTTGAATGAAACAGAATGAAAATTCAATCAATGAGGTGGAGGGAAAAGAAGTAAGGAAAGGTACTATTGCTTAAGAAAGTTATTACCGTAACTAAATAAGGGAATAAGACGAGGATGCATAGGAAGAGGGAGAAGACGAGTATAGAGAGAGAGTAGAGTAAGAATAAATTAAGAGGGAAAGCTGATAAAGAGAGATAAGAGGATGGGAGATAAGGACCAGAAAATATCAAAGTTTAGGGTTGTGGTAACCTTTTGGAAACGTCCCTGCCTTTCAACTTGTCGGACGGGAGTTCAAGCCTCGCTCAATCTGGATAGTTTCTAGTAGAATCTACATCCTCACCATCCTTGTAAGCTAGGGATGGGGTGTTGGGGAGTCTCTAGATCTACCTGATGAGTCTTCAGCAGCCATTACCTGGCCCTCCCTGGCCCTAGGAGATTGGTCTTGGTGGCTGATTATATGAATATATGGTTAGTTTCTAGGTCATTATTGTGTCCCTTGCCTCTGCCATTCATGAGCTACTTTTAAAATCTTTACAAAGGAAATATAGCAAAACTGTAATAAATCTTATGTGATACGTACAACAGCGCTAGGAAGCAATGAGGATAAGCAAATTAGAAGGTAACAAGAGAGATAAAAGAGAGTAGAAAGGCCGTATGATATAAAAATTGTGCTAATTCAAGAAGGGAAAATGATATGTAGAAAGAAGCAATGAGGTTAAAGTATCTTCTCAGCAGTTTTTGCTATTATTATTATTATTATTATTATTATTATTATTATTATTATTATTATTATTATTATTTAATGTTGTTGATGTTTTTGCTATTGCTGCTTTAAGCGGATATAAAGAGAAATGCATAAGGGAAGGAAACCGGGAGTAATGACAATGAAAGTATAGTAAATTAATTCATTGATTTAAAGTTCCCTGGCATTGTGATGTTAAGGATCAATGATCTCGCTATAGAAGATTGAGTAGAAAGAAATTAAAGACGGAAGAGAATGTGGAGAGACATAGATAGAGAAAAGAAAGTTCAAATAGGAGATAAAAACCGACTTGATATAATGACTCCATGGGAAAAGAAAATGGAGAACGAAATTGAAACGAATGTAATATAATAAATAAGACTTAGGACAATGAAAGATGATAAGGCGAACTTAATCTTAGTAAATAGTTGTAAAAATCTAACAAGAATGAGAAGGTGGATAAAGACGGTGGTGAAACCAAGAAGATATGATTAGCGTATGAAGGGAATAATGAAAAATACAAGGTAGAACAACCAAATTAGAAGTAAAATTAAAGAAAAGCCAGGAAAGTTATGAAATATGTAGAATAAAAGGTTGATGAACGGATATAGGGAGAAGAGAAGGAGATATAAAGAAGAAGGACATTCTGGGAATAGAAGAAAAAAGTACTAGTGGAAGAAAATTATATACAAAGGGAAATTGAAAGATAGACACAAGAAGAAAAATGGTCTTAGAAAGATAACTAGAGAATGAATAGCTTAGGAGAAAAGATTTAACTAAAGATTGAAATAGATTGCGAAGAAACTAACACGAGAACAAAAGAATATTTAAAATGAATTGAAGAAGAAAAGGAACTAATAAAATAAGATGAAGGAAATAGGAAGTGAAGAAAACAATATAAGAAAAAAAATTGAATATAAAAAAGTAGGTGGAAAAGAAGAAAGAAGAAATTGTTGCGATTAGAGGAATATTTCAGAATACCGAAAGGTAAAGAGAATAAATCTAATGGAGAAAGAACAGAGAAACTAGAAAAGAAGATGAAGGCATAAAAACCTTGCCTATTAATTGTAACCACTGATCTTTAGTTTCTATAATTCCCATGTACAGACCCGTGTTCCTTTTCTTCTTCTTTTTTTTACTAACCTTTACAACCGGTCATCAATGAATTACCGAGGGTAGGAGGCGGTTTGACTGTACACACAGGCGGACCGACGGAAGCTTGAAAGAAGAGGGAAGAAATGGTTTTAACACCGTCTAATAAGGGCCTCTGGGACAGTAGTAACCGATGGATGAGGTTATCTATGACACCCGAGAAAAGGGCTGCCTAGGTATCTTCTTCTGGAAGAAGAAGAGGAAGAAAAGAAAGAACAGTTCCTGAGTCGAGGAGATTATGGCGTGTGGCTGGAATTGGATGAGGCTATCTTTGATTGTTTGTGACTTGAGTTTTCTCTGAGACTTGGGGGTTTTATTGGCATATTCTGAA
>NC_090762.1:57272834-57280334 GCF_036898095.1 Palaemon carinicauda | reverse complement strand
AGCAGAGTTTTAACTGTAATTTATTTGTATTTGTATCACAAGGATTTGTCATTTCATATTATATTGTCTCTCTAGAATGTACTCAGGCCAGCCCTGCAAGAGTTAAATAGTGCTGGATAATTTCCCCTTTTAATTATAAATGACCAATTCATTGCAGGAACGCTGACATGCAGTCTTGCGCTTATGCCATTGTTGGTATGCAATGCCTATTTTGATGGGTGGCTCCACGCGTAATCCTTTGCTGGTATTATAAGTTCCTCTGCTTAACTAATGTGGCACGAATGGCTCATTGCCTACACGAAAGCCTCCTGGTCCAATCCAGAAATAGAGACAGAAATTTCTTAAGCCACCAAATAATTCAGTCCTTTATCCCTCTAAACCATGGAGAGAGAGAGAGAGAGAGAGAGAGAGAGAGAGAGAGAGAGAGAGAGAGAGAGCTTGACAATCAAAACAGGAGTGATATAGAGAAAACAATATATTTTGTCTAATTCTTAATAATCTAACAGGAGAGAGAGAGAGAGAGAGAGAGAGAGAGAGAGAGAGAGAGAGAGAGAGAGAGAGAGAGAGAGAGAGAGAGAGAATTTGTTTAGATCTTGACAATCGAAACAGGAGAGATAGGGAGAAAATATATTTTGTCTAATTCTTAATATCTAACAGGAGAGAGAGAGAGAGAGAGAGAGAGAGAGAGAGAGAGAGAGAGAGAGAGAGAGAGAGAGAGAGAGTCATACATTTTTTCCAACTCTTGACAGTCTAAATAGGAGAGATGGAGAAAGAACAATGTTTAGTTTAATTCTTAACAATCACAGAGAGAGAGAGAGAGAGAGAGAGAGAGAGAGAGAGAGAGAGAGAGAGAGAGAGAGAGAGTAGCTGATGAAACAGGTTCTATTGCTAGGCGTTTTCTTTTCCCTTCAAGTTATTATTATCAGTTTCAGATCACTTACAACACAGGATAATCGGTACTGGGCTGCCCCTGACAAGTGCTTATTAGCGTCTGGCCGATTTGGAGCCACAATTCGAAGAAAAATTTCTTTCAGCAATAGCACCGTTGAAAACTTTTTTAAAGCAGCGAGAAATAAAATAGATGACTGGGTAATTATGGTGATCAAATGGAATTATATCATTGAGCTTTCTTTGGATATGCTCACATACACACATGCACACACTGGGGTACGCACGAGTATACATACACATACTGTGTATATACAGTATATACTGTATATATATATATATATATATATATATATATATATGTGTGTGTGTGTGTGTATATATATATATATACATACATACATAAACAACAAGAAATGCAGCCGTTTCTAGTCCAATACAGAACAATGGCCTCAGACATGTCAATTCATGTTTGGGGTTTGGCCAGTTCATCACTACGCTGGCTAGTGCGGATTGGTGATAGAGGGAGATTTTCTTTTGATCGCTCACAGCAAACTAACCTAGTATGGGTGGCCCTAACTTTTACAGCGTTGCTGGTCATGGCGGTGAACCCTTTCACCCTTTCAAAATCAACTTTATCTTATCGTTTTTCTAGATAAAGACAGCCTTATACCAGCCCATGCTCTTGTTCCTGTGTATATATATATATATATATATATATATATATATATATATATATATATATATATATATGTGTGTGTGTGTATATATATGTATATATATATAATGTTTATATGTGTCAGTGTGTGAAACTGTGTATCTAAGAAAGATAGGAAGATAGAAAGAGATTCAAGGTGCATTTTTTATTATTCGAGTAATATTGATTTGAAATTCATCTGCACAATTCCTTACATTTACCCAAGCATATCATCTCATCCCAGCTTTCCCCCCTTTCTCTCCTACCCTCCCGTTCCTTTCCTCCTAATTCCCTTCTTTATTATCCTTCTCTATCTCTCCCTCCTTTCACCAATGAACGCCAGTCAGCACTTTAGTCCTCTGGCTGATATACGAGCGGGCCCGTGAGCGGCAGACCCGAGGGGTGTATCTCTGGAAGACGTAAGCCCTGTGGAAGATGGGTATTATGTAGTTCCATGTATCTCCTGGAATAAGGGAGGCGTTGCATAGTATGAGACAGTGGAGCGAGGATAAAAACAAGCAAAAACAGACGAGAGAAAAAAAAGGATGATGATGTTAACTTTGGAATGCGTTCTTAGAATAAGTAGTAGATGGCGAAGGAGGGTTTGGGATTAGAAGGAGAAAGATTGATAAAGATTAAAACAGAATGCTAATAGGATAGAAGAGAAAGATGAAGTAGAATAGTAAGAATTCATTTTCATGGAGAGCACTAATAGACTGAAGAAGAATGCGAAAGAGGTAGGGACGGAGAAAAAGTCGAAGAAGAAAAGATAACGAAGAATTCACTTTCATGAGCCAAGCTGCTACCGCTGAGAGAAGAATAAATCACTCCTTGGAGCTTTGTTTTACGAGATACAAGTTAGTAGAGGAGAGACCGTGCCAAGGAGAAATGTTAGTTTTGCTGCGGCGCCGGTGGTTCAGTTTGGAGGCTGGGGTGGATCGTTTGCGGTTTTTGCTAAGGCCTCGCTGGAGAGACGAAGAAGAGGAGCCGGAGATGAGTTGCTTGGATGCGCAAGCGAAGAATCTTCCTTGGCAGGTGGTCTCGCAGAAACTCGTTTCGTCTAGAGGACATCCTCTTTCTGCTTGGCCTTGAATATCTTTTGTATTATACTATCATCCGAAATATGTCACCATTTTAGACTAAAGGTAAGAAAAGTCTTAAATCAGGTCTAGATGTGTCTCAAAAGCACGTGTTCTTTCACCTTTTAGAGCTAAACATTGACTATTAATTACAATATTAGTGACAAGGTGTTTAAAGATGCAAAAAAATTTGTATGTGTTTTCCTGCATTAAGATTTTTTCAATTATTTTTTTAAACTATGCTGGTGCTTCCGTTCAGATATTGCATGAACTTGGGATATCGGTTGTAATTTTATATAGGTAAACTATACTATCATTCTACGTTCAGTCCAGGCAATTAGACTTTTTAGGATATCTATGGACTGTTTTAAAAGTGAGGGATATATGTGTGTGTGTATATATATATATATATATATATATATACATATATATATATATATATATATATATATATATATATATATATATATAATGTATATATATATATATATATATATATATATATATATATATATATATATATATATATAGATTTATGGACTATTTCAAAAGTGTGAGTATATATATATATATATATATATATATATATATATATATATATATATATATATATATATACAGAGAGAGAGAGAGAGAGAGAGAGAGAGAGAGAGAGAGAGAGAGAGAGAGAGAGAGAGAGAGAGAGTCATGACAAACTTCTTATAAGGAACATTGTTATCGCCTCTAAACCTTGGTGAAGATTTTCCGGAAGTGTCCATAACTATGGTGTTAAGCTGAGTGTTGCATGAACAGATGAGAACGGCCGACAAGATACTGAAATGAAAATAAAAACACATTTTTAGCATCAAATTATTATTAGCATTATTTATAGTCGTCATGGTTGGAGAATAAGCTAAATATTTGTAGTTATGTCAGTTACCATTCATGTTAGTTATTTTCCATAGGATCCTTGAGGTCACTTGGACCAAGGTACAAGAGCATGGCTGGTATAAGGCCAACTTTATCTAGAATAACGATAAAATAGTGTGTAACCTTTTTTTTAATGTTTGCAAAGTAGTGTCTTGTAACCTTTTCATTTCTTTTAGATAAAAAAAATGAAAGATAAGAACCAAAATCCCACTTTCTAGTCTGACTTGGAAAAAAACAAGAAATGAAGGAAAGAAGGAATGCTATGGGATTCTGGGAAAACATGAGCAAGGAGAGAATTCCACAGCTATGTAGTAAAGTGACAGAAAATTACCTAATGCCTTGTTCAATCATTTGATTCTTTTTATTTTTTTCTTTATCTGTTAGTTTTTTTTGTCCAAAAAGTCACATGAAGTCTTCGTTGACATTGATCGAAAAATATAAATGATTTTAACAGGGTAAAGAGTCTTGCAAAAGGGGGAAGTTTCCTTCACTTGAAGCTGTCTTATTTATTGAAAAGATTTTAATTAGTATCTTATTATTACCGAGAAAGTTAAATATATTCTCCTGAAACCGTTTCTCTCAATGAGAGAAAAGTTTGGTGAATTTATATCAATGAATTCGCGTTCATTATGATATTTCTCAAAATCTTTTGGTTTCGCATTCAAAACTTCTATCATGTACATTATCTCGGTTAAGTGTGAAATTAGTGTTGAGAGCAGTTAAAATTTTTAATTTTATCCGTCACACTATAAAACAAGTTTAATTATTGCCATACCTTTGTCTCTTCAGTACTAAATCTTCCAATTTAGCTTAAGCAATTCTAACTAAAAGCTCTGTTCCCCTTTACATTTTTTTTTTTTATCATTCAAACTGAAGAAATTTCTTTTTTCAAAATAAATACAAGAATTTTTTCCATCTATCTTGAAATTATTTTAGATTTAATCCGACTCATTTAAATAAGCATAAATCTTAGCCAGGAAATCTAGAAATTATAAATTTTAACCGTCAAACTCTTATCCATCACAAAAAAAAAAAAAAAAAAAAAAAAAAACCAAGTTTATCATGCATGATCCTCAGAGCTCTTTATGTTCAATATGAAATCTCTCATTGCTTGCAATGTCGACCAATGCAGGACCACTGCAATCAGTCTTTTTCCTGTTGCAATATTGAACGAAATCATTCCGGATTCCGTGATTGCATCTATCAATCTCTTCCCTGGAACGTAAATCCATTGCACTTTTTTTTTGAGTGGGTGGATAGGGGGTCGGGTGGATGGGGTTAGAGGCCAATGTAATAAAATCTATTTCACTCATTTATCAGTTTCATTGTCGCAGCCAATTAAATTTCAGGCAGTCCGATGCTGAAACGACTGTTTGCTGGTGTAACGAGAGGTCATTATTATTATTATTATTATTATTATTATTATTATTATTATTATTGCCGGATCCTTATTTCAGATATTCTTCAATTCTATATTTGCATATGGCCGAGGACTGGAATTAGTTTGGTTTTATTATCACTAGAATTATTTCTATAGATAAATGATCAAGATAAAAGCAATTAAGTTGAAACATAAGTAGAATTCTCCGTAGAGTCTCTCTCTCTCTCTCTCTCTCTCTCTCTCTCTCTCTCTCTCTCTCTCTCTCTCTCTCTCTCTCTCTCTCTCTCTCTCTCAAGGATATGTGAAAATATGGCGATGAAAGTGTGGATTTATCTGAAAGGCTTCATCACTTATTGATTATTCACCAGTCATAATTATTATTATTATTATTATTGTTATTATTATTATTATTATTATTATTATTATTATTATTATTATTTTGTGCATGCTATCTTATTTAACGAAACGAACACTATCGTAAGTATAAAGTTAGGCAGTTGTACTTATTAAATTATATGTTTAGCAATAAATTTTGTTACCATGCTATTTAATTACCGTAATCATGAATATCAATCACCAACAGCGCAATGTATTTGTATGGGAAAATCATGTGATAGCCATTTAACTTATCTAACTTGAAAATTGGGTGAAAATATGATAATTTTTAGATAATGTTGAATAAGTAGTTTCCGTTTAGTATTTTGGTGATACGGTAAAAGTTAAGTTAGATTAGAATTATTCTTAAAAATTACAAGACACAAAACCCCTTTATAAAATGCAGAATCTATGGACAGTTTCACATACATGTAAATATACATTCATATATGGTATAGACCTCAGTTTTATATGCAATACCTACGCGGCATATAAGAGCTTAGTCATACATACATACATCCTTTACATAAAAACAACGTAATCATTCTCCTCTGGAATTATTACTAGTCCCCCCCCCCAACCCCCTATTTAGCATATGTTTGAATGTACCCTTTTGTTTCCCATGTTGTGCAGCGCCTACTGAACGCCCCCAA
Organism: Palaemon carinicauda; assembly: GCF_036898095.1. Taxonomy (NCBI): domain Eukaryota; kingdom Metazoa; phylum Arthropoda; class Malacostraca; order Decapoda; family Palaemonidae; genus Palaemon; species Palaemon carinicauda. The sequence goes on along the minus strand of NC_090762.1, from coordinate 57,274,352 downwards.
CGCTTACTGAACGGCGCTAGAATCGAACAGATGGAGAATTATGCTTAATGAATAATGGAAATATTTTATTGTCAAAAGCAGATGACTCACGACCAGAAGGAAGTTGATTACATCTGAAAGAACTGCAGGGAACGGTTACTCCCACCTCATCCTACACCTCCCCGTGCTCCTCCTCCTCTTACTCCTCCTCCATCCGGAGCTTGACGCCTTCGGTACCAAGCTCTGACTTCGTTTCCATCCGCCATTGTTTTTCATTGACCTTTGCAGAGATCGCCCAGGGTATGCAAAGTCAGAGAAGTTTGACAGCTAGATGAGGAAAAACATACAAAGAAACAAAAGACAGAAAACAATTCGCTCAAGAGATATCCATCAGGCAGTTTTTTCCTTCTCTTCCCAGGAAGGGGATTACTAAAGCGTTCCCGTGCATACAAACGTTGATGTACGTTCTAAATGTTTTTGGAATGCGTTTTCCTTTGTTGTTCCTCATTTGCAATTTCTTGCTTTCATAAGTAGGAAGAGTTTTTTTTTTTCAAACGTTCGATAAATTTGCGTCTTGTGATTCTAAAGGGCGTTTCGCTTCTGAAATAAGTTATTCACACTTTCTCTTATAACGATGATTTTCCAAATTGTTTTTAAATTAATGATAAAAACGTGATAATATAAGATTAGAGGAAATTGATGAACTTGATTATTTTCTTGATACATTTCAATTGCCTTGACACTTATAAAAGATGTAAGTCCTACTCAAATTCCACTTGGATATATATTTTCGTTTTTCCTGAGTCAGCTTCCTTTATATGCTGATTGCCGATATCTTCGTTTATAACGACACATTCTTTCATAAAAAATGTAATGATTTAACGAATGAAAAATTCTCTACTGACGTCTACGGAAAGATTACCATCTGATATATGTCTACGAGTAACTGGTATCGTGACATATCTTACGAATATATAAATACAAAAATGTGAGAGAGCATGAAGTCCTCAATTCTTTGCTGTGGTATAGTATAACAGAAAGTTCTCTCTCTTTTTCTTGCCACTGATATAAGTAAATGATAAAGGTGCCTTGCCTTGGATCGTACAAATGTGCCTTTGTCTAGGGACTTTTTAAAAATGTTTTGTAAAGAATGCTCTATCCAGTAAAGAATGTTTTATAATGCTATCAACTCTCTCATCACTTTCACCGGTGGTAGTTTGTTGATTTGTTTGGACTAAGGGGCCAAGGAATAATCGACTAGTTACTTGAGTAAATTCGGATCCACTTGTGGATTCATAAAGGCTATTCACAGAAAGCATGGGACCTCTGGCTGCTTTCATGTGTTCCCAAAAGAATTCACCTTCATGATCTGAAAAGTATTGGATTTAGTTTACCAAAGTATATTCCATTTTTCTTGGTAGACCTCTTGGTAATTGAGACCTTCAGATAGACCTGTATTGCACCTTCGACTTGAAAATAGGAGGCTTTTCGACATGAAATTTACGGCTTCTTAAACACCAGCTCTTCAACAAACAAAAG
>NC_090762.1:57262834-57267834 GCF_036898095.1 Palaemon carinicauda | reverse complement strand
ATATACATATATATGTACATATATATATATATATATATATATATATATATATATATATATATGTATATATATATATATATATATATATATATATGTGTGTGTGTGTGTGCGTGTGCATGTGCATGTGTGTGTCTGTGTATTCGAAAATCAATTCGTAATTCAGAGTGCAAGAAAAAATAAATTAAATTCGGTTGGCGAAGCATCCACACAAAAGAATATATACCCAGGAGATGAAGGAATTAATTTGCAGTATTTTTTTTAATACTGGTTCTTGATTGCAAACGATTTTCTGAGTGTTTACCAGATGACGCCAAAACGAGTTTTTGAGAGGTTATCGAATGCAAATGAAATTAGTCCCGACTTTCTTAGAAGGGCTGGTCAGAGCCTGTCTGTATCTGGAATCATGTGGCTATTTACCTTAGAGTTTTTTGTTTTTAATATTTTCTGGTAGAAGTCTCTAAGGACATTACCTTGAAGTGTTTGAGATTATTATTATTATTATTATTATTATTATTATTATTATTATTATTATTATTATTGTTGTTGTTGTTGTTGTTGTTGTTGTTGTTGTTGTTGTTGTAACCTTAACATCCCAAGTGAATGATATACTAATAGGCCTTCAAATTAAATTTTTAATAGCTTTGATGCCATCATATTATTGGTAACCTTACTCAGAATAAAGAAAAATTGAATGCCTAGAAATATATCCTTAATTATTCAAATATTAAGTGCTCACATCTTAATTATCTTATTAGCAGTAAATAACAGTAATTCATGTTATTTATCAGATTAAAAACCTAATAGAAATTTTTGGATAATATCGCTAGGAGTTGACGAAAAAAAACCATGCCTAAACAAACACACATAAATGTATATATATCTATATCTATCTATCTATATATATATATATATATATATATATATATATATATATATATATATATGTATATATGTATGTATGTGTGTATATATATATGTGTGTGTGCGTGTGTCAGTGTGTGTACTTTATATTATTATCGCTAGCTGAACGCTAGCTAAGCTACAGTCCTAGTTAGAAAAGTAAGATGCTATAAGCCCAAGGGCTGTTAGTGTGTTCGTGCGTGTGTATACAAACCTGTTACTTAAAATTTCCTCTTCTATTCTTAGACGTATGACATAAGAAAAGATCCAGTAAACACAAAACAACCGACAAACGTAAATTCTTTAATAAAATCACCTTCATTAGCTGGGTTTCTTTAGCAGCTGCTGGTCGTAAATCTGATATTGGAAGACGGTGTTCAGCTAACGGAGGGTATAGTTAACCAATCACTGATAGCGAGGAGGAATTAAATGCTTCTGAGAGACTTATCTAATTAGAAGTTATAAAATGAATAGAAATACTTCTCCTAAGTCTTCTGGGGTGATATCTTTGAGAACCAAATTCGTTCTTGATAACACTCGGACATTAATGAGAGAACAAAGAGACCTGAATGATCAGGAGTATAGGAACTGATTACATTTTACATTTACTTAGACTTCAATATCAAATTTATTAAATTTTCTTATTTCTTCTTATTTTTCCCATATAGACGTTCGGATGGTTTGTGATTAGCCTTTGATGACAACCGAATTCTAGTAGCAAACGATATCTGTCGTTTATTAGTAGTTTTCAATAAGCGAATTGCCTTTATATTATTTTTAGTGGAAAAAAAGGTTTTTTGATATTTATGATTTAGGATTTCTTTACAGCGTCTTACTGCAGATGTTGTATTTTCTTACTTATTCTTCCCTTTGTTTGTCTGAATTATTTCTGTTTTATAGCTTATTCCTCTTCTGATTAGAGTCTACTTATATACTAAGATTTTCCATCCTTGTTAAAGAAATGCGCATATATTTAAAATACATGTATACAGAAGAAAATACCTGTAGATATGGAAATCGATTGTGATTTGACCTTATTTAAAAGAATGTTGAAATCTAGTGGTGTATGCATTCAACCCAATTTTCAAAGATTCTATTAGACATATCCTCAAGTGGATAATTGTACTGTTCGGTAAACATTTTTCCCTTTACTCTCAGGTTTTGGGTTTTTCTTTATCCTTCTTGCTTCTTTTGGCCCTATTCCCAATTGATGACAGACTAAGAGGGATATTTTTCTTTTTCTTAACGTTAAGTAAGTTGGATAAAAATTTTATTGAGATTATGATGATGAGGAACATCATTATCTGAACAGACAACAGTAACATCTATTCAGGAGAGATGAAAATTGTTTTAACCATGATTTATTGATGGTGTTTATGCTAAGATTAATAGTGATAATGACGAAGGCAGTTATGGGGATTCATTGTTGAAAAGAAAAAAAAAACACTAACGCAATCCAAGGATACAGAAAATGAATGGCAGTAAATCAAGCGTTAAATCGGGTGTAAATACAAATGTAAATAATGGTGTAAATACAGATGCAACCGAACTAATGCTTTAGGACGTCCGGCTTCGACTGCCATCCCACCCACGAGACGAAATCATTTATTGTATTTAATAACAAAATAATACCGAAGTAATTACAGGTGTACCGAGGCGTCTTCCTTCCTACCGCAACGACAGTAGTGGCAGTTGCTCGTAATGGCGGTACTGTCATGCGTGACAGGGGATATTCGTAGCGCTAACAGCGCAGATGATGACGAATATAAAAGCCGAATTGTACAAAATGATAATACTCTTTCTGTGTTTCGTTTAAAGAGGCGCTTCTGCTACTCTGACTCTGAAAATTCAGTTTCACCAAAATCATTTTACTCTTTGTACGCATGATCAGAGTTCTCTCTCTCTCTCTCTCTCTCTCTCTCTCTCTCTCTCTCTCTCTCTCTCTCTCAAAGAAAGAAAGAAACCAGTTTAAGGTGGTAATTTGTCATAGGTTGGGAAACTCATTATCTGCTGTCTGTTAACAATTTTGACGGTTTTAAAAGGAACCAGTTTTCTCTCTCTCTCTCTCTCTCTCTCTCTCTCTCTCTCTCTCTCTCTCTCTCTCTCTCTCTCTCTCTCAGTAAGCAGTATTACTCCAGAACAAACCTCTCATTCAAGAGAAATGTAAGATACAGCAGTTTAGGGAATAATGTGGAACTAAGTCTTCCCTTTGCTGGATGGTGCGTTTAAGCATTTAGCCTTCCTCGCCAAATACCAAACACAAACTCAGGAAATGAAAACCTCTAATACAGGTGTTTTGTGATTTATGACCGCATTCGAAAAGCTGCATATTTAAATGGTTATACTTTTCAGACTAATTTTATTCCAAAAAAAAATAAAACCCTCTCTTTCTCCCCCTCTTTCAAATTCATTTTGCGTTACACCCTATCTCTGAATCTTTCGTTGCCAACAGCTTATCTACATCACACGAATTCATTTTGCGATACGTCTCCACCCTTTGTGTTTTCATCCCAAAGAACCCGTCTCCTCTATATCTCCCCCCGCCCAAATTCAGTCTTTCATCCTTAAATAATCCTTCTTTTCCGCCCACCTTAGTTTGGTCTAAGATATACCCTTACCCACCATGCTTTCATCCCAATCAAGGACAACCAAATTCCCCCCCCCCCCCCTTACCCTTGCCACTTCTGCAAATTCCGTTTGTAATCAATTCTTTCCTACCAAGTAACTCCAGACCCGCCAAGCTCCTTCAATTCACCTTTTAGCATAGTTTGTTTCCTTTTATAGATCAAGATGGTGAAGGCATTTGTTGCTATCAATAATTTCTTGATTTGCTTTTTAAGATGAACGAACAAAACACTACTCCCATCTGCACTCCCTTGGGGATTAGTGGCCCTCTCCCCCAACCTGCCAACAATTTTGGCGTCACCACATATCCAAGTGATCAGTCCACCATTTTTGGGCAGAACCCCTTCAACTTGGCAGAGAATCTGAGAAAGCAAGTAAAAACCGTACCCTAACTAACTCGCATTAGAAAAACCCGTTTGGGGGTTGAGCAGTTCGTTTAGATGGGTTTCAACTACTTCAGCCATTTGTATTTTTCGTCGTTTTGTTTGATGACTTTTATCTCGTTATTGTTATGTATCAGAGTTAGTGAGACGGAAGAAGACACCAAAAAAGGTCAAACTTTTAATTCAGCGAAGTTAAAAGTTGACCAAACGTTCAGCTGGGCTCCACGTGAACCGAGAAGAGTTTGAAGTACCCAGGCCTACATGGCTGAGGACTATGATGCGCGAAGTAGGAAATAATGAATAGTGAAGTATTGAATTAAATGCTCAAGATAGAGACGACTGGCGAAATCTAACCGAGGCTCTTATTTTGTTAAAGTTTTAATGGTTTATGTAGGAGATATTTATTTTAATTGTTACTGTTCTTAAGATGTTTTATTATTCCTTGTGTCCTTTCCTCACTTGGCTATTTTCCCTGTTGGAGCCCCTGGGGTTATAGCATCTTGCTTTTCCAACTAGGGTTGTGGCTTAGCAAGTAATAATAATAATGATAATAATAATAATAATGATAGTAATAATAATAATGATAATAATAATAATGATAATATATATATATATATATATATATATATATATATATATATATATATATATATATATATATATATATATTGCAAAATGTTATTCTATAGCAGTATATACTCGTACAAACTACCAGCAACTATCCCAGTGATACATTTTTTATGGGTATGCACTGAAATAGATTAACATTTTTCTTTACACACACGCACACACACTATATATGTATATGTGTGTATGTGTATATACCTATGTATATATGGTACTATAAATCTATTGCAGTGTATACTCCTACAAACTACCAACCACTCTATCCCAGCGTGATGCAGTCGAAACGTATCCTGCAATGGAAAGTCGAATGCCTTTTATGTCTAAATTCAGAATTTCATCTGCACCTCCGATCCAAGAATGACGTCTCTGAATAATTTCTAACAACGAAAGGATTAATTATGAAATGGGTGTCGGGGCATTTGAAATGTACGCTCGGCCAGAGACCAAAATGCAATGGAGCACTTC
>NC_090762.1:57237834-57242834 GCF_036898095.1 Palaemon carinicauda | reverse complement strand
CTGCATATTCGGTTTATCGGCCGACCAATGCTATAAAAATTTTAACTATTAGTTAATAAATATAAAATTATATGAAGAAACGTCAGTAATGAAATATGAAGAATGTTCATCGTCTCAAGATACTAGGGAACTTATTATAATATAGAATCTACTATTCATATACCTATAAAACCAAGCAATATCTGACCCATCCCGCTTGCAAGCAACCCCGCTCGATCCGAGAGTAGTAATTAAACCACATTGGTGGTGTTCAGACTTAGACATCACGATACTCATTATGACGAATTTTGAAATTTTAATGCCCGAATCGATGCTTCGCTGGCTTTTAAACCATCTTTAAAATCGAAGGATTCAAATTATATCGGCAGGGACTTAATGAATCGCCTTTGAACCATTATGTGCGTAGCTTGCTTCAGGTAACCAAGAACCTCGCCTGGGGGCTGATTGGCGGACATTTTTGCATCCCTCCAGAGAATCTTCATCTCTTGACCACGGTCGACGTGTGTGTTCGGCAACAAGCATTTTGATCTGGGTGTTTACTTTCTTTAGCTACAAAGAAAAAATAAAAGAACAGCTACAGGCTTTATGACCTGGCGTCTGCATTCTTTGGCTATGAATGGAGATCGAGAACAGTTATGCGTTATGTGGTCTGGCCATAAATGGACTAAGAAAACAGCTTCAGGATATAGAGTTTCTTGTTTACTTTTCTTGTTCCCACTTTCAGTAAACAACAATGGGATATATTATGATGAAAGCAAGACAAATTTATATTTTACATGATCTGGTGGTTCACTCTTTCAGCTATAAAATATAAAATGAACCTTGTTCGTTACATGAGCTTATACCAGGATACTTTATATATGGCTGAAGATCAAGACCATTTCCAGGCTATGTGTCTCGTGTGTACTTTGTTTATAGATTGAAATTGGAAACATCTATCTAACATGATTGTTTGCATCCTATGGCTGTAATTGAAAGCGAGACCAGTTATAGTATATGTTACTTCATGTCTGAATTTTATATAACTATGCAAGGCTGATGGAAAAACTACAAGCTATATTATCAAGGTTTTGTATTATTTAGCCATAAATAGAACAAATAGAAACAGAGAACGTGCAAAAGATATCAAGTTACAGGCTATATGATACTTTGGATAATTTCTTGTATGAATTTACAGCAATCGAAAAAAATAGCTTCTATGGGCTATATGATTTGATGTCTGTACTCGCATAATACATGTACAAAGAAAGCAATTACAGACAACAAGACCCGGATTCATAGAAGAGATAAAATGTTATGTATTTATTACTTATGAATGAGGAAAATGAAGTTACAGGACTTCAGACAAGCGTTCGTTCACCTGGAATGTTTTAATATTGGGATATGAAGTCCTACTTTAGTTGGATCACCGTTCTTATAGTTATATTCCAGAAGCTTTAGCATCTGAAGCACATTTTTCTGAATAGTTGACTGAGACACGACCAAATTTGGGGACTTATATTGTGTTCATGGGTGCTGTGTAACATTGGAGGAAAATGTAAGGCAAGAAAGGGGAAAATTATACAATATATTAGGAAGAAAATATCAGAAAAAATAATAAAATAAATGTGTAATATTTAAAAAGATAACAGAAATAAGAATGAAAGTGTGCAAAATTTCCAAAATAGTGATTTGTAAGAAAAAGAAGCAAATATGAAATAGAACTATAGAGAAGAATTAGTGAAAGTAACATTGTTGTCGAATCAGTGTTAGAAGGAAATTAATGTCAAATATGCAACTTGCAACCCCGAGATTTCGTATATGGTGATCAAACAAAGCAGAAGGACATCTACCTAAGCACACAAGAATCTTTGAGGACAAAAAATGGGATTCTTATCATATTTTTTCTCTTTCGTCTTTCTTTGGTGAACAAAAGCAAGAGAAATAAAAGTGAAAGCAACGCAAGTGAATTAAATGGAGCCAAAAGGTATAGTAATGAAAGTATCGTTTGGGGGGTGTTCCTTTGGTAATTTATTTATCACAATTTCAAATATTTTTTTCCGTGGAGTATCGTGTATTTTATTAGTTCAAATGCCTGAATATTTATATATTTATCTATTCATATATTTTTATTTATTCTTTCATTGTGTAATGTAATTTGTTTCTTTTTTATCATTTTAAGTCACTTACCTTTGTGTCCTAATCTCCAACCATGAAACTTTATTGGTACACTATGCAGTTTGCCATGACTTATAAAAGATTTTAAAGCTAACATAAGCAGAAAGGATAAAGTACTCCCTTTCAGTATTGAAAATATGTCTTTGTGCTGGTGTAAACATAAAAGATTGAATATCATTCATAAAAAGATGAGTCCACAACTGAAAGTAAACAACTTCAGTCCTTCCGTGCAATTGATGCGAGTGCTGAATCATTACAAACTTATTCATGCTGTGCTATTTTTTTGAGTGGGTCTTCTATTATGCCAATTCTCGTTGGGTCAGTTCATAGACATTTAGATATATTTTACAATTGTAAGTGATGGCAATAAGGGTAATTACTATAAAATATACTTAATAAAGCAATATTGAAATAAGCAACTCAACAAAGCTATTATTATTATTATTATTATTATTATTATTATTATTATTATTACCAAATCATAGCAATAAACATTGCATATTTATAGCCATCATAGGAACTAAGCAAACAAAAAATGCTAAAACAGCCAATTAAAAACATCTATATTGATAAACCTTGCAGTGAAAAACAGCATATAAATCAAGATAGATCATCCAATCTCAGAAATAGATTCAGATAACTAAATCATTGATGACATTTACCCACTAAGATGGTTTCAAATATTGACTTTTCAGAGTCGATACTGGCATTTTTTACCATGACGGTAATAACAGCAATTTAGAATGCTGATATTATAGCTTATTTCCTATTGGGCTCCTCTGTTTCTACCACTGGCCTTTTTCGTAAAATCATCCCTTTTGATAATTGTGGAGTAGGTGCGCGGGACCATAACCAGTATATTGCGATGATTATATTAATATTATGAACAAATACGATATCTGGTTAAGACATGTCGAAATTACCCATTATATTTTTTGGGCTTTGTATACCATAGAACCACAGTTATTATAGAATCATGATTATATTAATATTATGAGCTATTATGATGCTTAATCAAGGTATCGTTTGTTATTAAACTTCTTTTCCACATATAATTATCATAAAAATAGGGATATGGGGATGACAGTATATAAGATGATTTAAAAGATGTTTATGAACGTATAGTTTTTTCGAGCAATTCAAGTCATTGTTGTTATGGACCATCAAGTTAGAGATAAAATCTCTCTCTCTCTCTCTCTCTCTCTCTCTCTCTCTCTCTCTCTCACACACACACACACTTTATATATATATATATATATATATATATATATATATTTATATATATATATATATATATATATATATATATATATATATATATATATATATATATAAATAAATGATCTTAATTACATGCTTAATAACCTAGTTTCATTAAGACTTTGAGTAAAATACCTGAACAGGTAAAAATGAAAAGCTAAAACTATAGAAATTGAAACAAACACTATCAATTAATCTTTCTTATGATATTACTCGCACGAGAAATGAGGAAAAAATTATCCTGGCGATAGATGGCAGCACCTCCCGGCTCAGGTTGCAAGCCGCCTCCCTGCTATGGCCCGGGCAGTACCTCCCTTGCTTGCAAATGGGAAGTGAACTGCCTGGTCTCCAATTTGACCGTAAATTTTAGTTCGTCTTTAACTATCACGAACATTATAAATCATATTATCACATACATTGTCTTTTTGACCAACCATTCTCATTATTTCTAAGCAGAATAATGAAGACAGTTGTCAAGTAATGGTCATGACTGTAGGCTGTCATTATTTAACCTCTTCCCAATAATTACTCAAATGAAGGCTGTGATAGTGTTAATTTAACGTGTTATTTTAAGTATACACGTTAGTAGGATAATATATGAAATTATCATAAAAGAAATATATATTTATCACATTTGCTGAGTCATAACCTTTCCTTTTTCGAAAAGTAGGGCCATCGCTTCATTCTTATTTAAGCTTCACGTTTTTTTTTTTATTTTCTTTTATCTTGTTTTATTTGGACCTGAACCAAAAAAACGTGTATTAGGTTATCTGGCATTGAACTTTGCTTTCAAAAAGTTGACATTTCGACTGTTCCCAACTAAATCTAAATTTACTAGTTTCTTGTGCTTTAATCGGAAGAAAAATAATTTTACCCAAAAATGGTAGAAAGCACTGTGAAAGGGGGATTTAGATTTTTCTTCAATCCAAATTATTTTCTTATTTCATTTTTACCTTCTCAGATAATACCTGCGTGATATTTTTTTTCCAAAATTATATATTGGTTTTTCGAAATTTTTATCAAGTTCGTATATCATTTTTTTTCCTCTTTTTTTCACTTTTTTCTTTTTTTTAGAATGCATAGTTGTCAATACTGAAAATCATAAACAAATATGGGTAATGTTGATAATATTGAATCATGACAATAATGCCAATGGAAATATATACATGAAAAGAGATTAAAGAAATAAAAGATTATGCTAAACTACGGCATAAAGACCATACATAAACAAACAAATAGTAGCCTACTAAGTACTTTGTATATTCGTCCGTGAAGTATCATGATATTATATCATTAATCAATTCTACGGGTCTACCTCTAATTTAGTTGAAATGGACTAAGTTGTGTAGAAATGAAAAAATCCTAAAGACGAAACATATTCCAATAGCTATTAAAGGCTAAATCAGTATGTGGAATTAAAAGGTTACTAATGCGTATATATGATATTCTAAAAAGAGTAATCATTTTTATTGAAGCATTTCACATGTGTTTGTTACTTAAAGTGTGTATACTTTTGTATGGAATATGAAACATGTTCACTTGGTAGATTTTAAATGAAAAAGATAAACAGCATTAAAATTCAG
>NC_090762.1:57220334-57227834 GCF_036898095.1 Palaemon carinicauda | reverse complement strand
GCTCAGAGGGCAATTGACGTGTAAGAGGGAGAAGTTTTCAGGGATAAGAATGCTTTTATTGAACGATTTCATGTGCAATACATTTTGATTATTTTTTATCAAATTATTTTTGTGGTGCCACCTCATTAGTTTGTTTACTGACCTTTAATCATTGTGGATTTTGTTTTCTTCTCTTGGTTTTTTCATATATGTTCATTTTGTTTTGTAGAACTTTCAAGTGAAATTTTGGACATTTTATGCTGGGACCTTTTGTTTTTCATTTATTGAAAATACATGACCATTTTGATTGCTGCCAAGTTTCAGATTAAGATATATTATTAATCATACTATATGAACCTAATGTTTATGAAATATTCACGAAGTATATATCCGTATATGCATTGGTTTGCGCACATTTGTCCCAGCATTGATGGTTTTATTTTGATTGATATTGTAATCATAGTATAACGTAAATTAGCTAACACTGTCACCTTGATTTGTGCCAATAAACTACGACTATCATTTGCACCTTAATGTCTATCACTCACATCTGTGTTTTCAATGGAAAATCGCTACATTTGTTGCTATTTAAGTAAAACCTGAAGCAAATAACATAAATCATAGTTTACTCTTGTTAATTTGAAAACCGTAATGCACAATTGCTATATTTTGCCTTGATATTACATTAGAAGATGTATCAGATGTTAATGGTTTTATTAAACAATCACTACATTTTTGCTAGAAAATACTTTGGGCAAAGAAATAACACATAATTTATTGATAAATGAATGTCCATGAATTACTGCCGTGTTTCCATTAGAAATTCACTGAAAAAATACAAGCAAATAAATAAAGCTGAATTTATAAAGGATTAAATTCAAGACCAGTGTCTCCGACATATGATATCTGAAGAACGTTAATTTCAGTGAATACAGATAATTATGGTACGACCCTCATAAACACTGTGCTTGAAGACCACCTCTATCTAAGAATATTTTTCTTAAGACACATTATGTAAGTGCTGAGGAACACATGTTCCCGTCTGTTGTTCCCATTTGATGTTTATTTGTAGTAGGTTGGCCAGGGAACCAACCACTCGTTGAGATACTTCCTCTAGAGTGTTATTGGGTCCAATGACTTGCCAGAAAGTACTTTATCGGATCCTTCTCTTTAATTACGTTTCATTTTCCCTTTGCCTACACATACACAGACTAGTCTGGCCTATTTTATGCATATTTTCCTCTGTCATACACCTGACAGCATTGAGATTACCAAACAATTCTTCTTCGCTCAAGGGGTTAACCACAGCACTGTAATTGTTTAGTGGTTACTTTTCTCTTGATAATGGTAGAAGAGACTCTTTACCTATGGTAAGCAGCTTTTCTAGGAGAAAGACACTCCAAAATCAAACCATTGTTCTCTAGTCTTTTGCAGTGCCCTAGCTTTTGTACCATGGTCTTCCACTGTCTTGGGGTAGACTTCATCTTCTTGAGGGTACACTCGGACACACTAATTTGTCTTATTTATCTTCCTCTTTTTTCAAGGTTTTATAGTTTATATATTAAAGATATGTTTTAATATTGTTACTGTTCTTGAAATATTTTATATTGCTCTTAAATTCTGTTGTAGGTTATTTCCTTATTTCCTTTCCTCTCTGGGATATTTTTCCCTGTTGTAGTTTATCAGTTAATAATAATAATAATAATAATAATAATAATAATAATAATAATAATAATAGTCTAATTCTCTCACCCTGTCATTAAATAACCTTCATCTATATATGTTTTTTCCAACTAAATATATACTGTATATATATATATATATATATATATATATAAATATATATATATGTGTGTATATATATATATTTATATATATATATATATATATATATATATATATATATATATATTTATATATATCTATATATATACATATATATATATATATCTATATATATACATACATATATATATATATATATATATATATTTATATATATATGTTTATATAATATATATACAGTATGTATATATATATATATATATATATATATATATGTTATATATATATATATATATATATATATATATATATATGTATGTATATATATATTAACATTTATCCCATCACATTATGAACTGATATATCCTTTTTTTCGCTAACTTAAATATATTTTTCAAGCCACGTTATGAACTGTAAACTTTACAGTCTCCTTAAATTTTTCAATAATATGTTTACTTGCACATTTTTCTCCTCCCTCCATATGAAGTAAGGTTTCTCTTTCGTCCTTTACATATTTTTTTCTTTTCAGCCAAATTATTATGAAGAACTTGGGAAACTATAATCTATTTCTAATTATTTCAAACATAATTATATAGAAGATTGTTTTGTGGATAATCAATGAGCTAAGAAACGTTCATTATTGTTTTTTAAAACCCCACTTTTTATGGACTTCTAACTTTAAATGATATATAAGAAATTTTCTGGTCCCTCTCTCGTTACGGCCCATTTTTCCTTTGCCTTTCCATGCACAGAGTAGTATGGCTTATTCTTTACAGGTTCTCCTCTTTCCTCATACACCTGGCAACACTAAGATACCGAAAAATTCTTCTTCACTCAAGGAGTTAACTACTTCACTGTAATTATTCAGTGGCTACTTTCCGCTTGGTAAAGATAGAAGAAACTCTTTAGCTATGGTAAACAGCTCTTCTAGGAGAAGGACACTCCAAAATCAAAACATTGTTCTTTAGTCTTGGGTAGTGCCATAGCCTTTGTACCATGGTCTTCCACTGTCTTGGGTTAGAGTTCTCTTGCTTGAGGGTACATTCATTCAGGCACATTATTCTATCAGTTTCATTATATTCTTTCCTCACTTGGCTATTTTCCTTGTTGGATCCTTTGGGCTTATAGCATCCTGCTTTTCCAAATAAGGTGGTAGCTTAGCTCGGAATGATAATGATAGTATGTTAAAGAAAAAATAGGCTGTGGTCAGGTAATTTCTTTTGATTAATGCAAATTAATATCAAAGAATAATTCATTAAGCCATCTTAGTAGAAATTACGAAATCAACTACTCATTAATTTTATCATCATTATTATTATTATTATTATTATTATTATTATTATTATTACTATTATTATTATTATTATTGTTATTATTATTATAATTGTTGTTATTATTATTATTCAAAATGTGTAAGTATTTATATAGAACATTCCTAAACCTTCCTCCTAATGGAAGCAAATATTTTGAACCGAAATAAAAATTAGAATAACAATACTTAGCGTATATAATATTGAAAATTATTGAAAAGAGGTAAACGTTTCTTTCACATAAAAGATAGTATATATACCTTTAAGCAATAAATGGTGTAACAATATAATTTCCCCTTATAGAATTTTAATTTCTTCCCGGGTAAACTGGAAAGGTTTAACTGACGCTTAAAAAGAAAAAAAAAAAAAAATCCAAGAAATAAGTGTACGTGCTTTTAAAAAGGCTTGTCTTGCTATAAGAATACCAATAGCAACAGAACATTTAAATATTTAGAAACCTCGTAGTGATGACAGAAGATATGATCCAAACATTTCACAGCTTCGATAACTGGAATTGCTGATTTACATATAAGCGACTAATTGATCGGCCCCAAATTAATTGATTGTGTAAGAAGACGAATATAGGCAAAAGAATTGGGAAAAGATTATTAGATTATGGTGATCAGATAATGAATTCGTAAATAATTAGATTCTGAAATGTTGGCAGAAAGTTTATCGTTTTTTTAAGTCTTTGTGATGTTGCTGCACAGTTTAGTGTTTGTTTTTATAAAAGAAGGTTTGAGCTTAATGGTTTTATGGATACAAATTTATCCTATGATACCGTCAGAGCAATGTTAGTACATTTGTAATGATTTAAATGTTGTTTGAAATATAAGAAGGTTTAGAATTACTTAGAGGAAGACAGATGGAAAATAATGGTTGATTCTATAGGACTCACTCAAGCATCTCAGGTGTTTCAAACACTGATAATTATTTAGCTGAATATAAATATTACTTGAACCTCGAAGAATTATATTAAAATAAGAAAAATCAGTTGAATAAGGAAAATATTAAAAACTAAGGCCAATGTAGGAAGTATAGTAAAGTTTATAATAAGGCTTAAGCATGTTTAGAAGAGAACGTAGACAGGGTTAAATAAAAGCCTATGTTTATCAAATAGTACCGTTGAGAATCCGAAATAAATATACTTTTTCGTTGAATATAATTCAAGATAGGAGACATGCCTTTCTCAAATTCTCTGAACTTCCAGTTGTTTCACTTTTTTAAAGAATTAGCCTTTCAACAATTGATTTTTGGATCAAACTGTAGTTCGTACAAGGAAAATCTGCAGTATATCTGATAATGGTATCTCAAACGACATAAATATCTTTTAAATTATGTTATCAGGATATTTAGGTATATAGTGGGGTTTTCCGGAAAAAAAAAAAAAAAAATAATAATAATAATAATAATAATAATAATAATAATAATAATGAATTAAAAGGGATTTGGTCGCATGAATATTAAGCCTTCCTGTAAAAACCTGATTCGAGATTACCTATTTCAAGTTAATGTCATGTCAATAAATAATGTGATTTTATCAATCAGATTTTGTTTTCCCGAAAGATCTGCTTGTGGGTAATATTCGGTTATAAAAATTGTATTATTATAAAGATCGTTTATCAAAAGATTTTGCATCCCGTACAAGGGTTGCTTCATTGGCGAGCTTCTCATAGTCTTGGGTAGTGCCATAGCCTCTCTACCATGGTCTGCCACTGTCTTGGGTTAGAGTTCTCTTGCTTGAGGGTACACTCGGGCACACTATTTTATCTAATTTCTCTTGCTCTTGTTTTTTTAAATTATTTAAAGTTTATATATGAAATATTTATTTTAATGTTGTTACTGTTCTTAAAATATTTTATTTTTCCTTGTTTCCTTTCCTCACTGGGCTATTTTCCCTTTTGGGGCCCCTGGGCTTATAGCATCCTGCTTTTCCAATTAGGGTTGTAGCTTAGTGATTGATAATAATAATAATAATAATAATAATAATAATAATAATAATAATAATAATAATAATAAGACTGATGTTACTAAAAGCAATTTATCGTTTAAGGAAGATTTACTTAAGCCTGATATTGAAGAAAATAATTCCTATTATTTAAGGAGGATCTAATATGAGCCTGCGTTACCATGAACACAAAAATAATCCTTTTTTCTGGAAAGGTCCCATTATACATACATAGCACAACTGCCAATTTATGCGTTGCCGTTTTAGAAGAAGTACTTTACGGTTTGAGTATTTCTATAGCATAAAGACCTATATTTTTCATGAAAAGTTTTCTTCACTGAAAGATTCAGTCTTCTGGGGGGATCTTATTTAGGCAAACGAGGATCATTGATACAATCCCAATAAGAATATCTTCTTCGGGCTGATACTATTGAAGAATAATCTTGTTTTCATGGAAAGGTATGGTTAAGTCTAGAACTGTACTATCACAAGAGATTCCCATTCTTTTCAGTGCTTTGATAACTCTCTTGCTTAGACAGATCGGAAAATTTGAGTTAGAATGATTTTACTAGAAAAAATTTTGCTCTCCTTGGAAAATCAATAAATTGATTTTATTGCCAAAAAATTAAGACTCCTTTGACAGGTCATGTTTTGGATGATTTCATCAAAAGATTCATTTGTCTTAGGGATATTTTTCTTATATTGTTTTAAGATCCTGCATTCGTGGAAAAAACTTTTTCTTAAGCAGATGCTGTCACGAAAATAACTGGTACAAATTGATATATTAGTCAGAGGAATACCCTCTATAAACCTCTGCTATTGGTGGATATAGCAAAAGAGTGTATATCTTACGTCAGGTGATATAAAATGTAAAACATCTGTTATTTTAGTTTCATAACTTTCTTCCAGCTTCATCATAATCTAAACACTTGTGAAAAGGAAATATTTCACTTTACATATTGTAGGAATAATTTCATAATTACAAACTAAATTTAAAAGTTTAGTTTGTAATTATGAAATTATTCCTACAATATGCAAATATTACATGCGAAAAATGTTACATTACATTTCACGAGGCAATTTCGAAAGCTGTTAATGCTTGGAAAATCAGACGAAATGACAGTGAAAGAAATGAAATATGTCAAAATTCAAATTTTCTCAGAGTTATACGTAGTATAATTTCTAGTTATTCTTATTATTTCCTGTTGTTATTATTTTCCAAATCTTAAAATGGAACAAGACGGAACAGGGCAAGACATTATTCTAATGAATAATGGAAAACAGAAGGCAGTTTTCAGTACTTCATAAACACTATTGGTTGAATTAAGTTATAACGACCATAACTAGACTCAATAAAATTTGTAAATGTTGTCTGAGAATGGAAAAAAGCAAATATTACAATAAAATCAATTTGTGAAGAATAATAAAATCAACACTGAAATGGTACATAGACAATTGCTTCTGCTACATCTCTGACATATACATTCAAAGAAGCATGTAATATTCTTTGCAATATTGCATTCTCGATATTGGATTTTGTATTGCCATTACAAGATCACGATAATGAGTTTATTATTGTTATTATTATTATTATTATTATTATTATTATTATTATTATTGTTATTATTGTTATTATTATTATTATTATTATTATTATTATTATTATTATTATTATTAATAAATTTGAGTTTTCTTATTATTATTTTGATTCATTTTTTTCTTGTTTTTCTCTTTTAGTTTATTATTATTATTATTATTATTATTATTGAAAATAATTGCTGCCTCAGTGGCGTTTATTTTTTTTTATTAACTTTTTTTTTTAATTGTTCGTATTATCTTTTTCTCTTCATTGCTATGATCCGCCAGTAACTGGGAAAGAGACATTTTTTTCATGAGGAAGGAGGTAGAGGCCATGTCATTCACAATTCTTCTTTAATATATCACTGCATATTACAAAAGTACAGATAATAATTACCAAGTATGTTCTTGTAGTAAAATACTATCACAATGTCAGTGTGCGCAAAGTAATGTTCACTTATGTACAAAAAAATTCAAAATTCGTAGATTTCGAGCAGGGAGAAGGTCTACTTCCGAATTATTATTATTATTATTATTATTATTATTATTATTATTATTATTATTATTATTATTATTGTTACAATTATTATTATTACAATTATATTATTATTATTATTATTATTATTATTGTTACAATTATTATTATTACAATTATATTATTATTATTATTATTATTATTATTATTATTCAAAATGAGTAACATTCACACTGTAAGAAAGCAAATCGTCCTCTGAATGCAAATAGGTCAAACTGGAAAATGAGCGAAAGGTAACAAAGAACCAGCTACAATCCTTTGAGTTGAGAATATCTATTATTCTACAACCTGGAATTGTTTCAAAGCACGAAATGCCTAAGGGAGGTAAGGAGATGAGATCACCAGTGGTTCTGCTCAATGATTTC
>NC_090762.1:57205334-57210334 GCF_036898095.1 Palaemon carinicauda | reverse complement strand
CCCTCAAAAAATACCTAAAAGATAGTCGAATGTTGTTAATTAAAATAACTTGCAACAATTAGGTGCAAGCGGCAATGAGTTATAATGTTACCATCTGACCCTGTTTTATCAGTTCCTCATCAGGAAAAATGCCAACACAAATTCCTCTGATATAGTAATATTTTTGACATTGCAATAGACTCGCTCGAGATAAATCAATCACTTTTCACATAGGTATTTTGTATCCTTTCTATCAGTATTTTATCTCCATTCACTGCCACATCGGCTTCCTGATTTATTTTGGACTATTTTTTTATCTCCGGTTTGTTTCTCTTTCCATTATCAATTATATAAATCGCAAGTATTTGTGTTGCTTTGCTCTTTTTCTTTCATTCACTATCATGTGGTATTTTTTCTGCATTGACTTCCATTCCGATATATTCAGGCTTTTTTTTTTCCTTTCATCTATTCCCATTACCTCATAGGAATATGATTTTGGGGATTATTCCCATCGTCTGTCTTTTGGAAGCATCCTATATCCAGCCAATATCATCTCGTCAACTGTCGCTTCGATGTCCATAGGATGATTTACCAACTTTTGTCCCATTTTCTCGTGTTCAGCCTGTGTCAGATCATTAGAGTCTCCTATTAATCAAGTGCCACTTGGGGTATATCCTATTAATCAAGTGCCACTTGGAGTATATTTTCTTCATTTACCCACTACCACTACATGAGAGTCTCCTATTTACCAAGTGGTACTCCGGAGTGTGTTTTTTCATCCACTGTCACTTGAAAGAAGTTGGGACCCGACTGATATCGTCAGCTGAAAAGAAATGAGTCAGACCGTAGTTTTAATGGACATGTATGTGTAATTACTCCTGTTGAGTATCAACTTACTCACCGTGAATTTCAAGGCGTTTTCGCTGATCATTATTCACATTGAAAGTACAAGAGGAAATCACGTGACCGTTTGCCGTAGCAAATAACTATTAAACACCCACTTTTCTTGCTGTCTCTCAATCTATGCTTCAGTGGTGAATTATTGTAAATTGCGATATTCATATCCAGGTATGATATTATGGCAATTAATCTTCGTAATTACTCTTTGGCATGACTAATGCTCCATGTCCTGCGCGCTATGCGATCTTTTTTTTCTTCTGTCACTTAAGTTTCTACCATAATTTCCGTACAAATAACTGATAAAAGAAGAGAGTGGAACGTACTATTAATGTTTTGAGCTTGTGGAATAGTTCCTTCTAACCATCCAAGACACCTCAATTTCCTGATGCAAGTTAAAGATGGCCTAAGAAGATTTGTATAGGGGTACTGAATATTCGGGTCAAAATCTAGTATATCATATTATTTTTATTAATTTGAATGTTCGTTAATTTTTTTTTCTATTTTTTAAAGGTATTTAAATTAATTGGAGCATATTTTAGTATCTTTATACACACATGTACGGGATATATATATATATATATATATATATATATATATATATATATATATATTATATTATTGAATAGGCAACGTCTCAGTTTCATCCAAAAATCGAGAACAGTTTCTCCTCGGACAGATCGAGAAGCTGTTTTCGATTTTTGGACGCCGCTGAGACGTCTATACATCATAAACGTAGAGTAATATGACCAAGTGCCATATATATATATATATATATATATATATATATATATATATATATATATATATATATGTATATATATATATGTATATATATATGTATATATATATACATACATATATATATATATATATATATATATATATATATATATATATTTATGTATATATATGTGTTTGTGTGGTAATGTTTTTTTTTGTACGCCTTTGCTCACCCATCTGTTCCTTTTATAAAATCAAGAAAAATAATCTTTAAAAGAAGTAGTAGTAGTAGTAGTAGTAGTAGTAGTAGTAGTAGTAGTAGTAGTAGTAGTAGTAGTAGTAAAATACCTACACACGACCAAGTCAAACTGACCCCAGCCTGGAGAACTTCGGGCTCTCCAACTGGCTCTAATTACCTTTTTATGATGCTGGTTTGAAATGATAATGGCTCCATCCGAGCAGTTCCTTTTATCAGCAAGAGATGGCGCCACCTTTCCATGAACTAAAAAAAAGAATCTCATTAATCTAAACGTTAAAAACATTAAATTGAGCTTAACTACCACAAGATAATTCTACAAATTTTCTACCATTCTTAGAGTGATTTAGAGTCCATTACTTTAGAAGTGCAAGATTTAAAGGGTGTTTTAAGTATTGGAAGTTGTTTATTATTGTAATCCAGTTAATAACCTTAACTTTTTTATAAAATCATTCATAAATAATAGTAGCAATGTTTATAGTAGAATGTGTAGTATTGTTATTTTATTGTTATTATCAGTAAATAGGAATCTCCATAGTCCATTTTTGTCAAAATATTACTATCACCATAAGTGTAGTAATAGGAGTTCATTTTATAACTTCAACATAAGAAAATAATCTGCTATTCATGGTGAAAAAGTTTTAGGTGTATTGATGGTAATAATACATTAGCAGCAATGATTGAGCCAATTTTTGAATTAATAACAATAATGATAATAATATAATTAAAGGACAAAAGTCTGCAAGTTGAATGTACGAAGCCTCTCTCTCTCTCTCTCTCTCTCTCTCTCTCTCTCTCTCTCTCTCTCTCATAAATCGTGGTCTAGGGATCTCCACGAAAAGTAGTTATACACACTCTTAGCTATTAGATTTACTGCTAGCCTAACGAGACACCGGGCTACCTGAACTATTTCTATAATGAGACTCCGACGGCCATAGTTATCTCCCGAAACCCGTTCGGGACAAGTTTTGATATGGGTCATGTCGGGTGCCGATTAAGGTAGCCTTTATGTAAATGAGTTTGTGAAGTGGACACGTTTGGAGGTTTTTTTAGCACCTCTTCTTCCTCGTCGTATTTTTTTATTTTTTCCTGTAAACTCGTTTGGTTTTTTCTTGAGCATTGCGAGGCTGGCTCCTATCTCTCTCTCTCTCTCTCTCTCTCTCTCTCTCTCTCTCTCTCTCTCTCTCTCTCTCTCTCTCTCTCTCTCTCTCTCAAACACAGTAAATAATGTAATGGAGGAAGAAATTTAGTGGGGGAAAACAAGATTATTTGATGGAAAATTGCAGGACGACTGATGGAAAGATCATACATTTAAACTAAGAGGGACCAAAAATGTCAGAAAACAAGCGAAGGACGAAAATGGCATGTAGAAAGGGGGAAGGGGAGAACTTGAGCTAGAGCCTTCGATATTAAGACACAGGAGTAATATTTAATGACCAAATAGATCTCAGAACGAAAGATACAAATTGAGAAATACCGTCCGATCAGAGTGCTGTCCCAGGTAGATAAAGAGACTATATAAAGGTTCGTTGAATGTAGAAGGAAATCAAGAGTTGGGTGGATAAATGGAAGTTTTAAAATACGTGTTGAAGCTATTAATCAATTTAAGAAAAGAGAAACACCATAAAATAATGTCATTCCAGTAAGATGCTCCGGTATAATAGTGCAAGTGTGATTCGATGTTGACCAGGGTATCTAAGGTATGACCTGATAAGAGAAAGGTTCCATGGAAGGGCGTGAGAAATAGTTATCCTTTGTATAATGTTAAAGATAATATATAAAGGTATAGCATCACTTAGTGTACCCATGAATGTGCATAGTAAGCATTTGATTGAGAAAGACAGATGTAAGAAGAGCACTGTTTCTTTAGACAAGTAAGAATGTGTTCATGATCGGCGTGTTATTAAGCAGAGATAGCCTAGATGAAAAGCTTACCAGTAAACGGAAAAATCGGTGTTTTATACATAAGCCTAGGAAAAGCTTATGATAGAATTGGTAGTTAAATCCTGTGAAGAATGTTGAGGATACATGATATGAAAAGAAAGTTATAAAAAGCACTAATACCTTTCATGACTCAAGTTAAACACCTATCAGAATTTTGGGACGGGGTTTGACTATATTTTAGTGTGCAAAATGGATCTACGATTTGGGTGTATTATGTTTCCGTTGATTTTCATTGTCTTTATGGATGGAGTGAGGGATAAACGCAGGTATAGATTTTTATATGTTAAATGAGATGTATATTTGCTGTTGAGTGATAATTGGGGATTTTGAAGAAAGAATACAGAGGCCTGTTAGAGTTTGTAAGTGCTTTTAAGAAAAGGTGGAGTCAGAATGTGAGGAAGTGTATGATTACTAAGTATATAGAAGCCAGAAAAGTGAAATGATAAATATTGGTATGGATTGTGGAAGTATGGAATCAATAGATTTGCATAAATATATGGTAGTAAATAAATTTAATGATAATAGGAGGAGAGGAGGTAAATTATAAAAGATTTTAAATGACAAAATGTAGCAGTGTATACAGGATTTTTAGGAGAAAGCTAAAGTTACTGTAGAATTTTTGGAGAAGTTTTTGAGAGCTCTCTTTAATTAAAAATGAAGTTTTAGACTTTGATAATCTACATAGTATGGTTAGAAATTTTAAAATACTCAGGTATGGTAGCATCATAGGTATATGGATGGATCATAATTTTCAGAGTACCTCCGAGCATGTGGAAAGAGTGGAGGGTGATTGGCTAATAAAGAAAGAAAATTGTACAAATGGAAGCATTGAGGGAAAGAAGAATTTGAAATGATGGGTCTCAACATCCAGGAGGCAAGAGATTCCATACAAAATAAGAGTTGAATGACACTCTTCGCTTAAGGGTTTTGACGTACAGCTAATGAACTTTCTGTGTTCATTGATAATTGGAAGGAATTTTATTTTGCATAGAGGCTCGTGTATGATTCAGCAAATAATAAAATATCATAGTGTTTGTTCACTTTTTTTTTCTGGAGCAACATCTTTCCCAGCGAAGAGGCCTTTTGTTGAATGCTTAAGATAGAGACTGGACCCAAAGAAAATGGTGTCACTTAGATTTGAAAGCATACCTAAAGGGTTCTGAAGCAAGTGGCAATGGATTATAAGATCTGAAAAGCAACA
>NC_090762.1:57190334-57195334 GCF_036898095.1 Palaemon carinicauda | reverse complement strand
ACGAATATGAAATAGAAACGAAGAATAGAAACACAACGTTAACTGGACGAAAAGGCCTTGGGTGATGGGGGAAGTGTGGGAGGCCCCCGATAAGAATGATAAGGGAGACAGGTACAGGCAAGATAATGAGAGAGAGAGAGAGAGAGAGAGAGAGAGAGAGAGAGAGAGAGAGAGAGAGAGAGATTGGGGCTGCAGTCATGGCGCCAACCAACCGTACATTGATTTCCTAATGTTGCTGCGTCTTAGGCTATGCAACAACAGCCATCCCCTTACCCCCCTTCTCTACCTATACTCCTTACCTCCAGCACCCTACCCAGTATAGATCATGCATATATATAGTGAATTAAAGAAAGAAAATAAGAAAATTAAGAAATAGCACATATTTCACCTCATATATAGTATAATCTGATTCAGTATGACGATACGTCCTTATTCCCCTGAAAAAAAAAATATAGGTTATTACATTGATTTTGATACGCGTTTGTATTACGCTTCGATGGACCTGTCAGTTTTGGCAATTCTCCTATCCTCTCTCCTCCACTATGGCATTCATACCCCTCCCCCCGAGCCCTCTCTCCCCCTCCCACCGAAAACCGAATTCTCTTCTCTCCCCCCAGACACCCCCGCTGGAAGCACCAGCTCATCCACGTCATGGGCAAATATTGATTGCTGATGATGATAAAGGAAAAATCCACATGGACGGAATCTAATGATCTTGAAATGAGAACCTGTTTTATATGATTTTCGTAGGTCTTTTTTAAGGAATGTTTTTTAATGAAAGTCGTATCGGATTATTATTATTATTATTATTATTATTATTATTAGCTAGGTTACACCCCTTGTTGGAAAAGCAGGATGCTATAAGCCCAAGGGCTACAACAGAGAAAAATAGCCCAATGGGGAAAGGAATCAGGAAATAGATGAACTATATGAGAAGTCATGAACAATTAAAATAAGAATATTTCAAGAACAGTAACAACATTAAAACCGATCTTTCATATATAAGCTATTAAAAGACCCTTATGCCAGCCTGTTCAACATGAAAACATTTGCTGCAAGTTTGAACTGTTTAAGTTCAATCGATTTAACTACCTGATCAGGAAGATCATTCCCAATCAGGTCTATAATATCTAGAAATATCACTATTTTCTAAATTTAAAACTGTGTCTTCTCCTTACGTCATGAAATTACAGTTATGTCCTATTTGTAATACATATATGTATCACTGTCTTGAATATTTGAGGCATATAACTTACGCATCTCAAATATAATGTCTTATTGCTATTTTCTCTGTCAGTTTGATATCAATATCAATTATTTTTTGTTTCATAAGATTTATTAGCTTTTTATATCTATAGATTATGTATTACGCAATATATGATATAATTTACCTATCGTACCGGTAATTACAGTTTTTTTTTTAACATAAACGTATTTTAGAATAGGTACTAAAACGATAACATGGTTATATATTTCTAAGCTAGTTTCAGTTTTCATACCATAAGGATTATCATTTTTACCTTACTTCTATAGACTCTAAAGTTTATCATGATCTATAGATATGATTAAATTTTTTCTTAGATGGTGTTGGTGAATAGGAAAATCTTGAATGCTATACATTCAGAATTTCATTCCAATAACTGATTTTTTTCTTAATTATTGTATTTATTTCCTTTGCCCACGAGCCTGTATTTTTTTATTTTTTTTTATTTTGCTGTTTGTTGTTCTTTCTTTTTATTATAAATAACTTGAAAGCCAAACGAGAAATTTTGAGTATGTATATATATATATATATATATATATATATATATATATATATATGTGTGTGTGTGTGTGTGTGTGTGTGTGTGTTTGCGCGCGTACGTTTGTGTGTGTGTGTGCATATATATATATATATATATATATATATATATATATATATATATATATATATATATATATATATATATATGTATATATATATATATATATAATTTTATGTGAACTTAACGGTTATAGAAATTATAATGTTAATTCTTTTTCTGATCATTATTATTATTATGATTATTATTATTATTATTATTATTATTATTATTATTATAAATATTATAACACATGAAGGTATAAGGAGGGAGGTAATGAGTCACATTGAGGCCTAGAAGGAAAGCAAAATCATAGAATCTCATAATCGCCATTTAATGACTATATCCTTCCAGACAAGTATTGGATCCCCTACCTATTGCATTTAATAGGCAGATGTGTTCAAGCTGCATTCGGCCCCCTTCCTTTATCGGGACTACGAACAATTATTAGTGCACCAACTTTAACGTAATCAATCTCCTGTAATTCCAGCATTCATTAAGTGGAATTAAAAGGGAATTGGAATACAGAGCGGTATTTTTCCTTCTCTTTTCGCTCATTTGTACACATCATTTGCATTCTCATCCGTTTAAGTACTGGATCTCATTTCGCCGTGGAGCGTTCGAATATAAACGACCTGTTACGTACCCGTAATTATATAGCATCGTAACGTAAATCTCGAAACACGTCGAAGTTTAAATGTATTGTCATTTCTATAAGTTAAAATGAGAGCTCATTGGTCTTTTTTTTACCATTATCATGTCCAGAGTGAAAGCTTATTCAACGACGTGTTTGGTGTAAGTGAAATTTTATTTATATAATGACATTTCATATACGAAGATGAATTATTTAAAGATCTATTTCAGGTGACGCCACTACCTGGGGGTGGGGTGAGGGGGCAAATACTTATGTCATTTTGCATTACACAGACAACGAAATAACTTTTCGAAAATAAATTGTCACATTTACTTTCGATACTTTATTCCTAATACTTTACACACGACGCTCAGAGAACTTCATAAACGAACAAGAATGCATTACCGGACAATGAACCTTATGCAAGGTGTGTTGGCTGTAATGGTAATATTGACCTTTTCAGAATGTTCTGTGTTCAGTTAATGGATTGAAATGGGAAAGGAGAATGACGCAGGTGATTCCTTTTGTCAATTTAATTGATCAAATTCCATTTCTCGATCAACTATTCAAGGGATATATACATACATGTGTAGATTCATATGTTTACGTGGGTTCATACTCCTTCCTTTTCTCTTATATCGCTTGTCTTTTTTCTCGACCTTTTTATCTATACTGTTCGTATATATATATATATATATATATATATATATATATATATATATATATATATACACATATATATATACTTATATATATACAGTATATATATATAAATATATATATATATATATATATATATATATATATATAGAGAGAGAGAGAGAGAGAGAGAGAGAGAGAGAGAGAGAGAGAGAGAGAGAGAGAGACCTATTTAGACAGTATATAGACGTGTGTGTATTTATATATTGTGTATATATATATATATATATATATATATATATATATATATATATATATATATATATCTAAATATATATCTTTATATCTTTATATATGTATTATATATGTATATATATTTGTTTATATTATACATATATATACATAGACTTTATATATAAACTCATGTATATATATACACACATATATATGTGTGTATAATATATATACATTCATGCAGATGTGTGTGTGTGTGTCTGTGTGTGTGTGTGTGTGTTTGTTAATCAAGAGCCTTGGTAAAGACTGGCAGCCTAACACCTTTTGACGAGATTTATATATATATACTATATATATATATATATATATATATATATATATATATATATATATATATATATATATATGTATATATATATATATATATATATATATATATATATATATATATCGACTTATAGAGCAAGGTAAAATTTCAATAAGTTGTGTTTTTATTTTAAAAACTTGGCAACACGAAGTAAATGATATCCTATTAATACAGGAATTTATTGTTATTGGTCTATTACGTATAAAAAAATTTCCATCACCTTCAAAATTCTTTACAACAAAGCTATTTGTGTATTACAGATTGTTATTCATTAGGTGGTAATTACATCCAGTTATACATGCTTATAAGAGTATGATTTATCTGATTCAAATACCTCAATAATAATAGTTTTTCAAAAATAATTAACGGTTATTTGCAAAGGTATAATTTCTGAGAATCTATTTTACTTCTTCCATTAGACTTCATTTATTTGCGTAGAATAATTACTAGTTTTATAATTCTCTCTGATAATTTTAATGACATCCTTTATTCACTTACGAAATTACATAATTGAAATAGTAAGCTGAAACCATAAAAACAAATATAAAAGAATATAATTTTAAGAGAACTTTATTCGATCTAGTAGCCTTCTGCTTTTCTCAATCATGAGGCTCAATATTACACAGTATTCTAGAAGTTTAATTCCAGCTGTGACCAAGTTGTGGAATTATCTTCCTAATGGGATAGTTGGATCGGTAGAACTTCAAAGTATAAACTTGTTCCAAGTTTTTTTTTATGTTGAACAGAATAAAATAAGTCTCTTTTTATAGTTTATATATGAAAGATCTATTTGAATATTGTTACTGTTCTTAAAATATTTTATTTTGATTGTTCATTGCTTCTCATATAGTTTATTATTTCCTTATTTCCTTTCCTCCCTGGGCTATTTTTCCTATTGGGGTTCTTGGGCTTACATCAATGTTATACTAATGAATGAGAACTTTTTCAAACTTTGGCTGTATCAGTATGAATTTTTGGCTCTTTCTCAAATAAAAATAACAATATAGAAAAATTATGATAATACCACTTATTTCTAATCTTGAAATATTAACGATGATTATAGTATTCGTCAAATTAGGATTATTCTGGTATCACCATCTCCCAATGAAGAACTGCATTAGAATTATCTGGAGTTGCTTCATGAAATGTCCATTCCTTCACTCTCATGTGAAATTAAAATGTAACTCTTTTAATGTTGCATAATAAAAAAAAACATTTTTTTTACTTAACACAAAACACCCATTTTCCCTCGGCAATTGGAGTCCTCATTTTTACGCTAAATCAA
>NC_090762.1:57175334-57177834 GCF_036898095.1 Palaemon carinicauda | reverse complement strand
CACATCCATGATTATACTCCGGAAATTTCGCAATATTTGGCCGGAATTGTACAAATGGTCGTTTGAGCTCAGGATCGGCTGACGTAATTCCAACAAACGTTGAGCCTTATCCCGAAAAGTAATATCTATGAAGTTTATTATAATAGCCCAGAACTTCCTATTACTCATATTCTTCTTTTTAGTTTCAATAAATGGGCGCTCATGGACTTCCTACATCGCAACGGCTTAGGGTTTAAAGCTTATTATCACAGCCCATCTCTTTGGAAGTGATTTATAACCTCTTATCCAGCCTAGGTATTTTCGACAGGGAAGGAAGAAAGACCTGTTTCTTTTCCTGTTTTAAACTGTGAACCTTCAGAGACCAGTTTCTTTCCCACCTCTTCCTCAACACCTACTCCAGGCCTTCCCTTTCATGCAGTGTGGATTTTGCTCTGTGCAGCTTTTCTCCATATTTTCAAAGACACTCTTCCGGCTGAATGCAACATGGACATATGTTCTTTGGTTATTCTGGCGAGGTGAACCAAGCACTTGGGGTCTTTATTGCACAACATAAATAATTTCAAATTCTATTCTAATATCAAAGCTCTAGTGAGCTTCATTACAAAAGGATGGGTTATTTGCAAGATTTTATTTCACAGCGTTCCTTCAAGCAGAAATAATGCATAAACGTAAATTTTCACTTGGGTAAGCAGATGGGTGGAATAGATCGCATGTTCATCAATGTAACCTGTTTAGAAAATCTCACCTCGTGAAGAAGTTGATCTTTTGGAATAATAGGTGTGGTTTATTTTTTCCTTTTTAATTACCCTTCTATGGATATTGAAGCATATGTTTTTATGAGTGCATATATGTATATTAATTACTTAACATGAAGTTCATTAAAGTTTTAAATAATGTATATATATATATATATATATATATATATATATATATATGACATTAGATTTTTAAGTACGTAATGATAATTTACTCGTATTTTCTGCATGAAAACATACAAAAATAAAGACAAAAGCTATCATTTGAATAGTTTCACACTTTTGGCATAAGAGAGCCAGTCAATTAATACTAGACGAGCACTCTCATTTCAACAAAGGGTATAGTTTGTATATATGATTTTATATATATTATATATATATATATATATATATATATATATATATATATATATATATATATATATATAGTGTGTGCGCGTGCGTTTTTGTGACAGCTTCTCTCTAATGCTATTTTCATTAAAGGCGATAGTCTTCGTGGCGTCAAAGTGTTTCCTACATGAATCCTCATATTTCCTCAGCTTCTTGTGCCTTCAGAAAATATGAGGATCCCTGTAGGAAACACATTGACTCCACTAATGCTATCACCTTCAATGAAAATATATATATATATATATATATATATATATACATATATACACACACACACATATATATATATATATATATCAATCATTATCATCACTAGCCGTTACTAGTCCACTGTAAAAAAAAAGGCTTCAGACATGTCCTTCCACTTCGGTCTGGTTATAGTCCTTCTAAGCCAGTCCAAAGCCACAAACTTTCTTAGTTCGTCAGTTCATCGTCTTCCCTTCCTTCTTTTGCAATCTCTGTGGACCCATTCTGTTATTCTTGATGTCCATCTATTATCTGCCATTCTCATTATATGTCATCCCCATGTCCATTTAGTTGTCTTACGTGTTGTAAGGATATCCCACTACTTCGTCCTCGTATCTATGTTACTTTTTTCTCTGCCTCAGTGTTATTCCCATCATTATTCTTTCAATAGCTCTCCAAGTTGTAACTAGTTTATGTTCTAAGGCTTTAGTAAGGCTCCAATTTTCTGTTGAATGAGTTAAAACTAGTAGGACTATCTGATTAAATACTTTTCTCTACAGAAAAAAGAGGCAATTTGATTTTTATAATCTAATTTTATTTACTAAAGCTTTTCATCCCTTGCTTATTCTTCTTTTAATTTCGGTCTTGTAGCCTGCGGAGATACTTACTGTCTGTCCGAAATACATATATTCATTAACTATTTCTAGAGGTTCTTCCATAACATTTGTCGTATATGCATTTTCATTGAATATTATCTTACTTTTACTCATATTCATTTTCAGTCCTACATTTCTGCATTCTCTATTCAATTCTTTTATCATCTTAGGCAATTCCTCCCATGATTCATTAAACAACTATGTCATCTGCGAATCGTAAGTTGTTAGGGTATTCCCCTTAATATTAATTCATACATTTTCCCAATCTAATTTTTTCAAACTTTTTCAAAGCATGCATGAACAATTTAGTAGAGATGTGGATCTCCCTGTCTAACAACTTTCTCAATCGAAATTTTCTCACCATTTTTATGTAGTTTTAGGATTGCTGTGCCTTCTGGCTAAATATCTTCAAGTGTTCTCACATAAGATTCATCTAGTCCTTGTCTTTGAAGGGCTTTCATTACTGCTGAGGTTTTGACAGAACCAAAATCTTTCCCATAATCAATAAATGCC
>NC_090762.1:57155334-57162834 GCF_036898095.1 Palaemon carinicauda | reverse complement strand
TATAAAAACACGCGTGTGTATATAAGTGAAAAACTCACAATACTCACTGCTAATGTTCATGCATATCCTCAACATCAGTATCACAATAAACCTAAATAATTTTCAATCATATTCCCTCTTAAATAGCTTATTTATTTCCCTATTTCCTTTCCTCAATGGGCTATTTTCCCATATTGGAGACCTTGGGCATATAGCATCCTGCTTTTTCAACTAATGTTGTAGTTTAGCTAATAATAATAATAATAATAATAATAATAATAATAATAATAATAATAATAATAATAATAATAATATCTACGGATATGATGTAATCATGGCGTCTGTGTCACGGATTTACTGAATATGGCCTTTTTGCCTCGCTTTTAAAATCACAACCGAGAAACGTGACCCTATTGTCTCGTTAGCCTAAACATTAAAATCATATTATTAATACAAAAATTCCCTGACTGAAGAATTGAGTACATCAATACAGAATTATTTAAAACACGTGTTACTTTGTAGTTAAATAATACATGTTTTCTATTTAGTATTCTACAGCTTAAATGCCTAACGTATTATTCTTTCAACAGTACATGCAGAATTCCCCTTGTTTAATTTGCGAATGGTGATTAGTCCCCGTTGTGAATTTCTGTTCAATCAATTTTCGCTGCAGCCATAATCTGCCGCGTAGTAAAACGCGCTCGCGCACAGATTCATGGCAACATACTGGCTCGCAAATTCACGTATAAATATGTGCATATTTGGATGTAGTTATCTCTTTATGTGCGTTTCCCCAGTTGAACCCACAATTTACTGCGATGCGAAGGGCGTTCATGCTCGTACATATGCGCATACGTGCTCAGATAGGTTTTATTTCTATGATTTATTGTAATATAACAGATTAGTATTTTCATAATGTATTGGCTGATGTATGGTAGTCTGACTATATTTGTTTGTTCCCTTTCTTTTCATTTTTTTCTTGGACATTTTTTGAGAGATGTAGGCCATGTGACTATCGCCCTAAAATTGGTCTGTACACACATATACACAGTTAATACAATCTTATAAGAAAGGTAAGCGATTTTCATGCTTTAGTTGCTAATTTCTATTTTGAGGATAAGCTCGCAAAAATTTTAACCAATTCGCAAATACAGAAATATACCAAATGTATGAAATGTTTAGGAGTTTTTGTGTACATATACATACATACATACATACATAAATATACATACATACACACACACATATATATATATATATATATTAACACTCTCTATTAACATTAACTTTGCACTTGCAATGTCTATGGACAGACTTAATCAAATTTACATATCCAAGAGGAACTCCATGATAATGCAGGACTCTCCACAAAAAGCAAGTGCCCGACTATCTGACAATATATAAATATATATATATATATATATATATATATATATATATATATATATATATATATATATATACAGTATATATATATATACTGTATATATATGTATATATATATTTATTTATATGCATATGTATATATATACACACAAATACATACATACATACATATATATGTGTGTGTGTATTTATATACATATAGGTACATAGATAGATAGATAGATAGATGAATGATTGATAAAGTGCCATAATTTTTTTTCTGCTGCTGGGCTTTATTTTAGCCCCTGACGCTTGTACCATACTGCTGTAATTGTCGCAATTTCCATTAATGCTTGCTCTCTCACTTTAGCGTTTTCACTACGCTCATTCCTCTTGTTTTACACAGGCTTAGATTATGATGTCTGTTAGACAGTTATGAATAATAAATGATTAGAAATTTATCCATATTCATTGAAGGAATAGTTCGTCATCTTGCCAAAACTGCAATTGGAATAAGCAACCGAGTGTACTAACAAAAATTCTGAGAACAATATTGATGATATTGATGATAATGATAATTAATTAAAGACAAATCTTGGTAAGTACACACGCGCACACACACACACACACACACACACACAGAGTGCCCTGACCTTATTTCCGGACGGGGGCTCTTAGACAGTCAGTCATAGCCTCCAATCTCTCTCTCTCTCTCTCTCTCTCTCTCTCTCTCTCTCTCTCTCTCTCTCTCTCTCTCTCTCTCTAATCTGCTTCACCCATCTGTGATCCTATCCAAACTCTAGATAAGTGACCAGTCCTTGGCCCACCCCCTCGACCTACCTGGACACATCGGCGGAACCCATCAAAGGGACTCCACGGGTAAACAAACTCCTATAAAAAAAAAAAAAACTTTTTACAGGTGTGTTGAGCCTGACAGCAGCCTCCATCTCTTAATCAGACATTCCTTGATAGCACAGCCACTGATCCATACGAGAGTAGAAAGGGTTCTCATTTTCTTGGTTAGAAAGAACTGATCAATGTACCAGTTATAGCCTGTCGCCATATTTTAGGTTGAGATTCTGATAGGAGGTTTCGGTCATTCGCTTGACCTTATGTTTTAATTAGACGGGAAAATTATTTTTTTTATTCGTTTTAGGACTTAGCTCTTTGCATTTTAATCTATTAATATTTAATCATTCAGAAACTGGAATGAAGCCATGCTACTTATGATGTGTAAAAAAAAAAAAAAAAAAAAAAAAAAAAAAAACTGGTATAGATACCAAAGGTAAATGTATAAATTTGCGAACATTAAAATATTTTTATCTAGTCTTTTCATTTTGATTTTCATTTTTTCAGTTTTGGCCTCCCTTAGTATTATTCTGTTATTAGTATATATTGTTCCATGCCATGTTTTTTTTTTATTTCTAAGTTAACTTATGCCTTTTTACATTTCCCTATCAAAATGGAAATATTTTCTGAGAACAAATTAGCATCGACAATTAAACATCATGATAGTAAGACTAGACACCTTACCTTGTTTTTAAGGGATGGGAGGGGTGGGGGCATGAAAACTAAAATCGAAAATGATTAAGAAAATAAGCAGAATTGTGATAACTTTTTAGGGGTAAATTTGACATTAAAAAGCTACATAACGAAAAAAGAAAATGAGAAGATTGAAAATTCTAGATTACGTTGACTATTAAGAAAAGAGAAGATCTCAAATGGGGTACTATAGTTTTCGACATTTCGCATGCTGTCGATGTCAATCTTTTCTTTTACTAATTATGTCTCGAGTTAAAACTAACATCGTCTTATCAATTTGAAATTCTAGTGTACTCTCACATCTGGATGATAATAGTAATATTCATAATGGAAATTAGAAAATATTCGAAACTTTATGGTATATTGATTAAAAGCTATGAAACCAACTTAAACTTCTATAACCTAATCTAACTAATAGGTTATTCGTACTAACTATATTTATATATTTGCAATTAGCTATACAATACACCGATTAAAGGTTATCTATACGTTGTATGCAGGAAATGATAGAAAAAACTGGCTTATCATGCATGCCGCTACTCTCCTTGTAAGAAAAATCACCTCAATGAAAATGACTATTGATCGCATTTTCGTCAGGAACCGTCAAATGGCTTTGATATCCTCACCTTGCCGACATTTCGTCTTTAAGCACTATGTTTTAAACGACAATTTCCTGAGCAGAGAAAAAAACACCGAGTATGCAGCTGTTATTTCAACATTTCCTTAAATTAGCCAAGCGAAGCGACGCATTTGCAACATTAGCTATGGTTATGTCTCCGTCCACTTGAACTTATTGCCAATGTTAATCTAGCAGAAATGTCTGTGATGGAAAGAATCCGTTCAGAAATAGCTGGAAAATTTTTCCATTATGAGATAAAGATCTGCAGTTATGTTACGAATCTCTCTCTCTCTCTCTCTCTCTCTCTCTCTCTCTCTCTCTCTGTTGAGTATTCATTTTGCACATGATTTCACTTATCTCTGAAGCCCAATACATTAGTCCATTCTGCACATGATTTCACACACATCGTTTGAGCCCAGTAACATTAGCTCATTCTTCACATGATTTCACATATAACGCTTAGCCCAATAGGCCTAACATTAGCTTATTCTGCACATGATTTCACACACATCGTTTGAGCCCAGTAACATTAGCTCATTCTTCACATGATTTCACATATAACGCTTAGCCCAATAGGCCTAACATTAGCTTATTCTGCACATGATTTCACACACATCGTTTGAGCCCAGTAACATTAGCTCATTCTTCACATGATTTCACATATAACGCTTAGCCTAATAGGCCTAACATTAGCTCATTCTGCACATGATTTCACTAATATCGGTTGACCCAGTAATATTAGCTAATTCTTCACATGATTTCACATATATCGCTTAAACCCAGTATCATTAGCAACACATTCCGTCATGCAATTGATAGTCGCACCTATGCACAAGTATGAAATTCAAGATTGAGGTGCGGCATGTAGATGGGCCATTGTTCTGTCTCCGTCAATATCTTTAGGCTGTATTTGAAATTCACACGGTGGTCCTATACACCAGACACCCCGACTCTTTCAATTGGTTACTTTGATTAAGACAGCATCACATTATAAAAGTGGGTTTCATGAATGGAAGAACTGACTATTCTAGTTTTTACCTCGTCTCATGCCCCTTTTTTTGTGACGCCTGTGCATGGTACAAATTGATTAACGCAAACAGGTTAGACATTATATTCGCTTGTCATCAGTGGCTGGCAATCCTTTGTGGTTATGGGTTAATACAGAATTCCCATGAACTCAATGGTACCATTCTCTTGGATATCAGATACGATAAGTTTTTTTTTTTTTTTTTGGGGGGGGGGGTTCACGTTAAGTTTTCATTGATTTTTCTTTTATTCTATGTAATGTGTCTTAGAATTAACAATGATTAATCATAAGTAATATTGTGATCTGTGATCGTTGTAGGTAGCGGTATGTTATTGTCAATATTCATCAGATAGTTACAAGTCGATGGTGCTGGGAAACGATTTGTTCTAATTAATGATATACTCATTTGCTTGTTTCATTGAGTCACCGATATTCTTTGTATTTTTTCACGATAACTTCTGTTTTTATGGTCGGACTTAAACACTTACAGCAGACTTTAAGAGTCATTATTACTATTATTGTAATTCGCCTTTATAAAACTGAATAGTGTGATTATGATTTCACTGATTTTTTTATTATAACAATTCGTTCTTAATACTGCAAAAAGTTATAATGCAAGCGAAGCTGTCTTTATTTGAAGTAAATAGATGATTTTCTACATCAAAACGAATTCATCTTAGAACCCATCGCTATACTGATATATCACAAGAAAACTAATATACCCATTAAATGTAAGGAAATATATTTTATATAAAAAAAAATCAATAAAAAAAAAATCCTTCGGACTTTGTCCATGTGCCCTTATGTATAGTCTTGTGCAATAGTTGTATTATTGTTACTATTCAAAATTAGCCCTTAACATCTCTTATCCGAAGGGGTAGTCTTTCAAGCAAGTGACTTTTAGGGGTTATTTTGATGACTAGAATGATTTTTTTAAATCTATTTCGTACCTAGAAAATATTTACAAGAGTTCTTCATGTTATAAAAAAAGAGAGATTTTGGAACATCACGAGATAGACAAGATGAAGGCTGGAAACTTGCGATTAATCTGGAAATTACCACTAAATGCTCTATTCTCGGGAAACCCTCGTTATAAAATACAGACGAATTCAAAATAGTTGCTTGGAATAGAATTGCGCAGATGCCTTATACAGTTTTCATCTATTCCCAGAAAGATGCCAAAAACCTGTAAAAAATGCAGATGACTACAATAGATATTTCTGTATTTCAAGAGATGCTGCGAGTTTGTGGGACAGAGCGCCTGAGCCTAAAATAGTTTCTTTGAAATTCGTTAAAAAAACGCAGGAATTCTGCATGACATAGCCTGCAGTTCTCTGAGTTGTAAGAGAGAGGCTAGAAATCTGTGAGGTAGACAGCAAAGAGCACCTCATTGTTTAGTAAATAGAAAAGAAAGCCGATTATTACAATAAGTATCATGAATTACAGGCAGCGTGCTAAAACCATGTGAGATAAAAAGTTCTTGGAAATTTAGGAACTTGATGGAGACCTACAAATAGAACTCTGACAAGTATAGAAGCTACTTTGTATCCCAGGAAGGAATCAGTATCATGAATTACAGGATTTTGATAAGTTGCTGGAAACCTACGGACAATACTTTGCTAAGTAAGAAGGTTACTTTGTATTCCAGGAAGGAATCAGTATCATGAATTACAGGATTTTAATAGGTTGCTGGAAACCTACGGATAGTGCTTTGCTAAGTAAGAAGGTCACTTTGTATTCCAGGATGAAATCAGTATCATGAATTACATGATTTTGATAGGTTGCTAGAAAACTACAGATAGTGCTTTGCTAAGTAAGAAGGTCACTTTGTATTCCAGGATGGAATCAGTATTATGAAGTATCATGAATTACAGGATTTTAATAGGTTGCTGGAAACCTGCGGATAGTGCTTTGCTAAGTAAGAAGGTCACTTTGTATTCCAGGATGGAATCAGTATCATGAATTACAGGATTTTAATAAATTGCTGGAAACCTACGGATAATACTTTGCTAAGTAAGAAGGTTACTTTGCATTCCAGGAAAGAATCAGTATCATGAATTACAGGATTTTAATAAATTGCTGGAAACCTACGGATAATACTTTGCTAAGTAAGAAGGTTACTTTGCATTCCAGGAAAGAATCAGTATCATGAATTACAGGCAATTTACGATACCAAAGTAAGATTAAAAACTCTTTTCATATTCATAAGTTGCTGGAAACTAAAAAATACTGCTTTAATAAGTATAAAGGTTACTTTGTATTCCAGAATGGAATCAGTATCATGAATAACAGGCATCTTGCTAAAACCAGGCGAGATAAAAAGTTCTTTGTATTTTAGGAAGTTACTGGAAACCTACAGATAGGCCTTGTCTTTGTACTTTGATGATGAGTGAAAGTGTGGTTTGATTATCGTTTTATTGATACCATACAAGAGTTTACTAGACAGCAATTCTCCAAATATTGACCAGAAACATAGCTTGAGTAACAACCACATAACCAATAAGTTTAAAAAAATTTCTGTAGCCATTTTGTTTTTCGTCAGTTTACCATATACTTGAAGCATAAGCATTAATCCAATGTACTTTCAACCATTTGCTCCCCAGGGGTTGGGGGGAGGGGGGCGCCTCCATAATGATTATGTATATATATTTCCAGCTGGTAAATAAAATTTTGAAAGGAACCAGAAACATTTCTAAATTTTTCTGAAACTTTAAAGGGATTTACATACTAGAGTTGATGAAGACTGAAAATAGATTAAGAATATAAATGAAATGAAATTAATTGAATAAAATGTATCGTTCTGAAAATCGCAAAATACTCAA
The DNA here is from genome assembly GCF_036898095.1 of Palaemon carinicauda. Lineage (NCBI taxonomy): Eukaryota > Metazoa > Arthropoda > Malacostraca > Decapoda > Palaemonidae > Palaemon > Palaemon carinicauda. Next base: position 57,155,480 of record NC_090762.1, on the reverse strand, counting down.
TAAGAGAACGGGCCTCATTTTGATGCATTACCACATGTAATAAGCGACTATGATTTGTTACAAGCGTCAGTAACACTCTGACATCTTTTATCCAGACTATATACCAGTATGAGTATAATAAGGCTCACATTATAGTTTTTATCTAA
>NC_090762.1:57150334-57152834 GCF_036898095.1 Palaemon carinicauda | reverse complement strand
CTTTTCTTTGGCATTCTAGTTCGCCGGAACGGGAGATGGCTGTTACAGTAATTAGTGTTTGTTAATCTTTGTATTAATAGCAAATGTATCGGAATTAATGTAGATTACTTTGGATTGTCAATTCTGTCAAATTTTGATATCGTATTGAGTTTAGGAGTATCTTAGAATTTCCATTTGTATTATATAGAAGTATTTGTATTTATATATATGATATATTATAATTATCATCTTCTCCTACGCCTATTGACGCAAAGGGCCTCGGTTAGATTTCGCCAGTCGTCTCCATCTTGAGCTTTTAATTCAATACTTCTCCATTCATCATCTATTTCCCACTTCATAGTCCTCAGCCATGTAAGCCTGGGTCTTCCGACTCTTTTTATATATATGCATATATATATATGCATATGTACGTATATAGGTATATATATGTATATATATATTTGCATTATATATTCATGTATCCATATATGTGTATGTATATTGATTTATGTATCAGAATTACTGTAGATTACTTTAAATTGTCAATCCTGTCTAACCTTAATATCGTAGGCGAGTTTGAGAGTATGTTAAACTTTCAATTTTTTCTTATATAGATGTATATATATTTATGTATATGATATATACATATATATAATATATGTGTATATATGTATATATATACATATATATATAGCTATGCATTATATATTCATGTATACATATATGCGTATATGTATTGATTTATTTATATTTAGCTTTGCGTATATATGTACCTGTATTTTATATATATATATATATATATATATATATATATAATTATATATATATATACATATATATATATGTATATATATGTGTGTATATATATACATATATATACATATATATATATATATATATATATATATATATATATATATATATATATATCACCACAAACGTTTTCCCTCCTTAATAGTGGGTGATACTGAAAGTGTATAATATTTCAAGTTGCCAGTATACATCAGGGTGGTGAGTAAATTCTGTTGTAAAAATGAAACGTGCTAAGATATGTAAAGGAGAAAGTGACGGGTTTCATGTAAAAGTTGGACTATGATAAGGGTATGCCATGTGTCCCTAATCAATTTGATATCATAATGGAAGGATCGATGCAGTAAGTCTGAGAAATGACCCAAGCTGTAGGTGTTGGTTGACAGAGAATGGGACATGAGTTGAGTATGGAATGACTGATTCTATCTCATGAACTTGATTGGGGATACAGAAGAAAAACTAACAGAAACTAGTAAATGGTTTGGATAATTTTTGAAAGGGAAGAAAATTGAGAGTGAATATGAGCTAAAATGAGGTTTTGAGGGAAAATAGAATGTGGAAAGATTGAGCAATTGATAATCTTAGATAGTGAGATAATCACTATAGTTAATTCATATATATATATATATATATATATATATATATATATATGTATGTATGTATATATATACATATATATATATATTTATGTATAAGCGTATATATATATATATATATAGATTATATATATTGGAAAAATAATGTAATTACAAAAGAAGCAAATCAAGGAAGACAGAAAATTATATGGAGAAGATTTGTGAAAGGACATATTGTGTATGGAAGATAATTAAGGAATATATGAAGGGCTTGGCGAACCAACTCTCATATAGAAGTGAAACTTGAGTGAAGTGAGGAGGCTGAATACATATGAAATATTACAGGTCGAGGCTGATGATTTACCGGTAAATTTGATAAAAGTCGATAGGTTGGTAAAAAGAGGTTATGATCCTGAAGTGTTTTAAGGAAACATGAGATAGCATTATGCAATGTGCTGTATTGATGGGACTGAAAATTTACTTCGAAGTAAGAATCCGAATATACATATAACGAAAGTGTTCATGAATGACAGAGGAGAAGGGCAAAGATGAGCTAGTATACGACGTGCTTCTGACAAGCCCCCCCCCCCACTTTTTTTTTTTTATATATACCAACTGATAAGGTATGAAGTTGGGTCTTTCTTTTTGCCATTTATTTTCTTTAGTTACACCCTATATAAATGAATAAATGATATATGTATGTATGTATGTATATATATATATATATGTATATTATATATATACAGTGTATATATATATATACATATATATATATATATATATATATATATACAGTATATATATATATATAATATATATTCATATATATATATATATATATATATATATGTATGTATGTATGTATACTATATATAAGTATATAACAACAACAAATGCAGTCGTTTCTAGTCCACTTCAGGACAACGGTCTCAGACATGTCCTTATTTATGCTTGGGGTTTGGTCAGTTTTCACCACCATGCGGCCTCAGGCAATTGATGATTGTGGGAGACTTTAGTCTGATCGCTTACAGCAAACCAACCTATTATGGGTGGCCCAGACTAGTACAGCTTTGCGGGTTATGGGGATACACAAATTCAGAAAGGTATAGGGATATATATTATATAGTATGTATGTA
>NC_090762.1:57135334-57142834 GCF_036898095.1 Palaemon carinicauda | reverse complement strand
TATGTTTATCAACTTCTTTCTCCCCTAAAAAGATATCTAACCGCTTGCTTCTCTTCTTAAGAAAATTTTTATACACTTCTTTCTCCTCTGAAAGAAATATTTATCCCCCTTCTCTATATAAATACATTTAGAAAAATGGATACCAGCCATTACCTCATTCGAATATCTCCAATTTTTCGGCAATCTTACCTTTAATGTACTGCCTTTTTGCATCTATAATTCTAGTTTTATAGGATATTGTTTATCCTGCATTTTTTATTCCTATCACAACTGAGAAGACGAATGAAAAAAATATCAGGATTCTATCAAAAGCATAGACCAGAAATCAACGTTCAGCTTAAGATTAATGTCAACATAAGTACAACAATTGTCTGACGTGGCGGCTGATTTTCAGTGATTAATTGGTTTTAATAACTTACAATTAACGCATCATGCAACGTTAGGAAACTCAGTCTGTGGACACTTACATGAACAAGCAACATTGCATATAGCTATTTCTAATATTAAATTACATTGATATCATGTTATTTTCTTTCTCTTATTTGTAATTTTGTTGTTGTAGTTGATGCCAGATGTAATTGTTTTATTCTTCCGTCTTTTTTTATCATTATCTCTGTCCAAGTAGTTTTGTCCGTTAATGTAATACCTTCCACCCACTCATTGCTGTAAATAATTGTTAGGTTGTGCTTAATGGGTGTAGATTAAGAGAAAACTATACAAGACGAAAGTTATCTAGATAAAGATTAAGATATCTTTGGTTGAAACAATGAGCAATCGAATAGTAACGAGAGAGAGAGAGAGAGAGAGAGAGAGAGAGAGAGAGAGAGAGAGAGAGAGAGAGAGAGAGAGAGAGAGAGAGAGAGAGGAATTGTCAGCGTCCTCATCGCCAGATAACCAGGTAAATGTGATGACACACCCTGTCATTTGATGTTAAATTATTGAATCTCTTAACAACTCGCACGTAAGAATTATTTCCTTTAAGTGTTAACCAACGTGTTAAAAGATCAGCTCCGTAATGGGCAGGTAGGTACGTTGCCCCTGACCACCGCCTCACCACCGCCAATTACCTGAACTCACCGGTCAGGCCTCCTTGTGGATTTTTCAAAACGCCTTCTCGTTTTAGTCCTGTCGGAAGGTCCTGTTTTCAATATCCTCTATTTTTCCCCTATGATTATTTCAATTACTGTTTTATCCATTTATCTATGTAGCCAGCTAAATATCTGGAAGTCTTTTAGGAAGAAGGAATCTTCTGGATACATTCCTTAGATTCACTGCACCTATGTTGAAACAACCTGTGAATTGCTTATCTATCTAGTGATCTTCCCACCTATTTATCTATCAGGAATGGTTATTGTATTATTATTATTATTATTATTATTATTATTATTATTACTAGCTAAGCTACAACCCTAGTTGGAAAATCAGGATGCTATTAGCCCAGGGGTAAACCCACTTTACATCTGTGTAACTAAAGTGAGATCCTTTTTAAGGAGACATCTGACAGTTGTACTGTACACTGTAGCAGTTGAGGTTGTGTTAAGTAAAAGAGAAACTTTTGGCCATGCTGCCTGTAAAATAAGTCCCTGAACTTATTAATACATGATTTAAAGTATTTTTATCAATTCAATGAAGTACTGTTAAGCTATTAATCATTTTTTTCTATAGTTCTTCGTGAAATTAATAAAAATGCTTTTGATCACGTGTTTGCAAGTTCAGCCACTTTGTTTTACAGGCAGGTTTTTCCAGTAGATTCTCTTTTGCTAGACAACGTTATTTGCTACAATGTACAGCTGTTGGACATCTTAGCTTCCCGTGAATTGTTCTGGAATTAATGAAGCCAACTGTACTAGGTGGTCAGTCTGATGTGAGTCACAGATGTGGGGTTGCACTAAGAGAGACAGAGAAGAAGAGAGTAGAAATATAAATTTGTATTCATCTAGCTGCCTAAAAGTAATAACTGAAATTGGGAGGTCCTTAACAGACCTTCGTGAAGAATCGTTCATCAGGACATATCTCGTTCTCTTGTCTGCCCTTTGTTTGCAGCTTCTTTCTTCTTTTATTTCTAATCGTACAAGCAATAACTGGAAACCATTACTTATCAGCTTACAAGATTGTAATTAGTATTACAACTGCTTTATGAATAAAGATAATTCTCTTTTTAGAGATTTATTTCTGGATTTGACTATGGCTCATACCTGTGCTCATGTTTAAATTGCTATGTTGTCGTAAAGTAATTAGAGTTGATAATTTCTCCTTTGTTTATAGATTGTATGTGTTACTTGTAGTAATTATTATGAGCCAAGATCTGGTCAGGATTTTAATTTTATCTGCTTTTTAAAAGGTGTTTTTCCAGCTTGCAGAAACGTACAGTTGGACTCTGTAATTCGTGGTATACGTTGATTTGAGGAAGTGTACCATATTAAACCCTTATTGCACGACGAGTTCTTTAGTTTATCCCCGTCTACTACCTCTGCCATCTCTCCATACACTATGTTTGGTTACTCGCCACGTAGTAAGGGTGTGAGAGGGTGTATTTTCTCAGTGCTCGATGTGCCAGGAATTCTTGTGTCCTACTGTACATGATTTCCAAATGTCCTGATTTTCGTCAGATAATCAACATCTGCAAAACTTCTGTGGCAAATCTTATTGTTTAGCCAGCCAATTACACTAAAGACAAGAGTGGATTCTGGAGTATTAAGCTATCGTTAGGTCTTAACCGTAAGTAGTTAAAAGGATTACGGGGACAACATACACTTTGTGATATGTTAGAATTCCCACAGAACAGAATATTGGAAAATTTCATATCAATGTGAAAAGCAGAATAAATGTTTTGTTCTCGCTTCGCCAAGAATAACGATAAATGTACTTCAGTCTTCGAGGCCCAGGGGAGCCAACGACCCACGTAGAGAGTAATATCTCATAACACGATGCAGCCATTGCGTCATTGTTTAACTAAATAACCTTGAACTCGAAGCAAAGAAGTGGGTGGAGATGTCTAGAGGCAAAAAGCTTAGAAAAACACATAACGTTTCTTTTGTAATTACAGGTCGGGAGAACTTGTTTCTTTGTGCAGCATGGTCCTTTGGCCTGAATGTAGCCATTGCTCTCAATATTATCTTTGGGTTATCTTAAATACAAGTTAAAAAAACTGACAGTCTGCAAAGCTGCAGTTATTATGTCTCCGATGTCCATCATTATCAACCAATTTTACAGCACCGTACTTGTCAAAGAACCTTTAAGAAGAAATTCTTATTACACACACATACACACACACACACACACACACATATATATATATATATACATACAGTATATATATATATATATATATATATATATATATATATATATATATATATTATATATATGTATATATATATACTTTATGTATATATATATATATATATATATATATATATACTGTATGTATATATATATTATATATATGTATATGTATTATATGTATGTATATTATATATATATATATATATATATATATATATATATATATACTGTGTACATATATATATATATATATATATATATATATATATATATATATATATATGTGTATATATATATATATGTATGTTATATATATGTATATATATACATATATATATATATATATGTATATATATACATATATATATATATATATATATATATATATATATATATATATATGTGTGTGTGTGTGTGTGTGTGTGTGTGTGTGTGTGTTTGTTTGTTTGTTGGTGGGTGTGGGTATAGTTTTGAAAAATAAAGTAAAGCTTATACATTTGTACAATTCATATGTGGTTAGATCTTGCTTAGAAACGCAATCCTCTATTGTCAAGCTCAAATAAAAAAGTAGACCATAGTAAAGCATAGTAGTGAACTGTTCGTTTTTTATGCATAGGAGTTTGATTATATTAGAATTTAAAAAATATTAACCTGCAGTGTCGGTCGGTAGAAAATAAAGATAGAAACAGAAAGTGATTGTGAAAACAGTGTGGTTCAATCGATCGTGGTTTCGGCAGCTATAGTAATTTTGGAAATGCCATTCTTCAAGTTCAGTTGTCTGTCTACGAAGGCAAATCTATCTGTGAAGAACGTTTTATATATTCATAGGTCACTCTTGAACGAATGGTTTAGGACTTACAAAACCTACTTGAACTGCTCAGAAGTGTTACTAGGTAATTATAAATTATGACAATTAAATTTCTCCTCAGATGATGGTAATTAGCTGACGTGATACCTGCCAAATGTTCAGGGTGTCATCGTTTTTGTGATTTGTAACCATTAAGGACGTCTTATACTAATGTAATTTGCCATTCTACGTTTCACTTTCAAAAGTCACTGTAGGCCACTTCCCTCTAAAGAGCTGTGCCCTTGTGGGATAGGACGCTCCAAGGACTCTATAGATTAGACTCCTTTGACATGATCTCGTTTTTTATCGTATATCGCGGAGTGTTTGTAAAGATAAAAACCAAACCAAATCGCCTTGAGAGGCGCACTGTAGGCATTATGTAAGAGTGCAGTGTTCCTTTGAACCTTAGCTGCATTTCCTTTATATCCTTCTAATTTACGTCCGCTCCAGTTTCCTTTCTTCTTTGCCTCCGTTCCAGTTTCCTTTCTTCTTTATTGTTATCCAACCTCTTTCAATTTTACTTCATTGTGCTACTGTTGGATCCCCCCCCCCCGTTCCACTTGGGCGCCAAGTGGCCTCCCACACCCCAGCGATAGGCTATGCAACCCAAATTCATAAATCTCATCCAACAAAACTCTGAAATCTCTTTTGTTTAGCGTCTTTATATTTTGGTACAGAAGTGTAATAAAAACTAAATGTTTTTCCTAATTATCACTTTTAAGTTTTCCCTTATTTGTTTAATATCCAAGCTTGTCTACATTTACTATAGCAATACATAAAATATAGTTAACTAAATTAGAAGCTCCATTGCTTATAGTTAACGCTCCAGTCTAGCATATATGGTTCACCTGTAACTTAGCCAAGCGCACCAAATGTGTCAACAACCTTGGTAAGTAGTTGTCCGGAATACGTCCATCAGCTACCCTATTGTCTCGTCGGAGAAAATCATTTCATTAAATTACTGAGCAAACACAAGGAAAGTCCACTATCCAGAACAGTTACTTTCTACCTTTGTTTATGAGAAGACACTGTTGCTACGGATCCGGAAAGTAGGCTATTGGATCTACATAAGAGACTGAAATAACAAGAGATGACTGGACGCTGTTTAACGTTGTGTGAGTGATTTTGTTATATTGCTGAATCGATTTATAAACTTGGAAATATAATTACAGAGCGTTAGGTTTTAAGCAGAGAAATGGTCTTACACATTGATAATTATTGATGTATGAGTCTTTATACTTTATATTCAACAAATCGCATCTGGGTATTACTGTCTATACAGTAGTTCTAAAGGTTATTGTTGCTGATGAAGTTATATGATATTAGCTAAAATTAACTTATTAAAAGTACTGAAGGCAACAGAAGTCTGCTTTAAAATTTTTAAGTCATGAATGTATTGGAGGGAAATCTTGTCAGGGAGTAAATTCGAATGGGTATTACATGTGCTGGCAATGGACTTTATATTGTTTCCTATCCTGGTAAAATATACACAGGTGATTTTAGTTTTTTGCTTTGGGATGTAGCACTTGAAGAGCAAGCATTAGTAATTGACATTAAACCACGAGAAATGGTTTAGGAGACTTTTCTGCTACCGTAAGTAGGGCACTGACTGTTTACTTGGATCAAAATCTTTATTGAGAGGTGAAGGGTACTGACCAGTTCCTATTTCTTTGAATATTTGAATGATCAATATCTCATCGGAATAGTATTTTGTATTTCGTGAAGTAATTTCTCCCGTCGGGTAGAAGCTTGCATATATCACCCCACTTGAGTAAAATATTTTGTTTGAAAATTTACTAAATATTTATTTCGAGCATTTATGCAACGACGTGTGAACTCATTGCTGGTTTGCATGATTTAGGAATGCATTTAGTTCTGGTATAAGCCGAGCCTGATTTCGTACGTAAGACAATTATAGCACTTTTGGTCTTCGTTTGGAAAACAAGGTAAAATGTTTGGTGTGAAGAAAATATTTAACGACCGTAATTGTATGTTTTTCTCGTAATGGGTGTAAGTTCTGGAGTTTTCATATATCCGGCCCCTCCACTAGACACCCGAAAAAAATGTAGATATTAAAACATTCAAGAAAAGGATTAAGACTTTCTTGTTTTCTAGCTGATTCTATATTGTGGATTTGACAACGCAGAGTATGCGACATACAGATCTCGTAGGGTAAGTACTGTAGGGGAGTGTAGTGTAGGCACAGGGTTTCCTTGTGTGATAGGACGGGGAAAACAGCCCTTGAAGTAGAGCAAGTAAAAATATTCACTATGGATACGTATTGGTCTAAGGAAATATATATTTAGGTATCCTGAACATTGAATATTTTTTTTCTCTCTCTCTCTCTCTCTCTCTCTCTCTCTCTCTCTCTCTCTCTCTCTCCAATTTGTACGAAGAGGAACATTCTATAAAAATAAGGTATCGCCCTAATCACGAGTAAAAGTAAAATTCTACAGATACTGATGCCTAAAGTGATCTACCATATGTGAAATATGTTGGAAGTCCCTCTTGAGTGAATTTGGGGTCAAGCGATACTATAGAAGCCATCATGTGGTAGAAGGCATTAACTACGGAACAAACTCCACCAAGGTCATGTAAAGTTAAGAGGGAGGAAATGCACGAAATACTCTTGAGCATAAAAAAACCAGCATTAATTCGGCAATGCATGCAAATGCAATCGAAAGAAGAAGCATTAGAAGTGGCATCACCCCATGAAAAGTATCAAGATAAGAGGAAAGAACGAATGACGTCATGGAGTGGATCTTATAATCATATATGGACTTGCACTTCCTTTGGTCTGCATATACATTTATGAAGCATATTTATACTTCGAAGCCAAGCATATTTGGACTAAACCTGTGTGCGCTTGAGGTTACACGTGGGCACACTATTCTGTTCACTTATTGACTCTCCACTCTGAGCTATCTTGACTGTTGGAGCCCTTGGGCTTTAAGAATTTTGATTTTCCAACTAGGGTTGTAGTTTAGCTAGTAATAATAATAATTGACCGAGTAAAAATTCTCTCTTATATGGAGATGACTTCCTATCAACACTTCTAATCATATTTCATTAATTATCTTCGGAAACATTTACATGAAAATTTTAAGAAGATCGGTTATATCTTCGAAAACACCTCATTTGGAGTGAGGACTCCCTGGGTTGAAAGTTTGCTGGTCAGATCATTTGGACAATAAGTACTTTAGCAGCAATAGCAAGTGCAGTATTAATTAGGATTATGTAAAGCAGATCGGTATTTTTTTTCCAGCTTGTTGCTGTCATTTAACTATAATTATTGAAGACACATATCTAGGTCCTATGTATACACAGTCTAACTGGAGGCGACTTGTATTATTTATTAAAAGGTCAGT
>NC_090762.1:57122834-57127834 GCF_036898095.1 Palaemon carinicauda | reverse complement strand
AGAGAGCTTTCAATCTATAATCACTTTATTCTCAATGAAACGCGCACATAAGTAAATACTGTCCCAGGTAGACGGAGTATGTTGAAGATTTGGTGAAAGTGTAGGATAGAAGAGAGAATGCTTGGGAAAGGGTAAATTCAGTATGTAGTAAAAGTGATTTATCGGAAGAAGAATAGAGTATATGGTATCCCAAATCTCTCCAATATCGGCCGAGCGAAACTGAAGAGGCTGTGGTTGTAGGTTCATAATTGAATATTCACCGTCCCATAGACTTGAAAACTTTCTCACAAATGATGACAAGAAGAAATCTACATCGCCACTGGGGCTCCGATGATAGGACAAAAAGTATCATTAAAAAACCCACAATCTTCAATGAGGGAGGTCAAGCTTATTAAGCTGACAGTAGCTGAGGGAAAGGCTTTTAAACAGCAATGGCTTGAAGCATATTCCAATCTTTCAACTGGTCTCCACAAGGCACTAGAAGAGTTGGAAGATCCAGGCCTGCATGGCTGAGGACTATGAAACTATCAAAAGCTCAATATAGAGACGACTGGCGAAATCTAACCGGGGCCCTTTGCCTCAATAGGCGTAGGAGGTGGTGGTGATGATGATAATGATATTCCAGACACACATCACGACAGTGAAAGTTAGGACAAAGACCAATGATATATTATTTTTATAATTCTTCTCTATTATGCTAAATCTTTGACAGTCATCATCCTCCTAAATATGGGAGAACGACTCATCAACATTAACTAGTTAGCTGAAAAATTATTCTCAAGACCACATTACAGCCCTTCTGTCCCTTCATGCCTTTATTGGTTCAGAATGTACTTCACCATTCAAAGGCAGCGGAAAGATCATGGGATCAATCAAACTCTTGAGTCAAAGTATATTGGTATATTTGCTGAAGTAGGGAAATAATGGGTTCTTGATGAGGTGAATGTTATGAGATGAATTAAAGAATTCACATGCATTTGTATAGTCTTGCTTACAGAATAAAGAAATTTAATGAAACCTGAGAAATAAAGGGCAAGAAACTTAGTGGATCAACCATAGTTACGGGTATATGGCCAGCAGTCACTTTTGATCTTTGTGAAATTTGCCCCTGCAAAAGAGTTCTTGTGCAGCATGTGAAGAGGGTTAATTACCAAGTGTGCATCTGGAGTAGAGCTCATGAACAATATCCCAAAATTGCCATTTCCTTAGGAATTTGGTTTTCACATAAATTCTGACAGAAATAAACTTGAACCGTTATGGTTTGAGGGAGACGACTTCTCTAAAGATCTCAGGAGTGTATTAGTAGTTGAAGAAGGAGACGAAACAAAGTGTGATGATTTTAATATGATTGATGAATATGATAATTATGAATTTGATGATGACGAGGATGAAGATGATGAATCAGACAGTGATCAATCGTGTGTTATTTACATTTTTTTATTTAAAAAAAAATTATAATTTCTAGTTTTACAAAAAAAAAAAAAGTGTGCAGATAAAATCAGCCATTCACTCATGGTAACACCGTATGATATAGCTTATTTTGACTCAATTTAGCTTAAATAAGTACATTTGATACAGGCAGTATGCAAGTAGGGTAAGTTATGAATAGTGGATTGTGGACGTTTACTAATTCATATTTTCTCAAGTTTGTGAAAACACTTGCATTATTTACCACCATGTATTCTGGATGCTACCTATAACTCGAATGTAGACTTAAAAGGAAGCTTATATAATATGGAAGTTGTTGTATAAAGAATTTACCTATAGATTCATTATTTCTTTCCTGAGAGAACGTTGCTTCAAAGAAAAATATGTTGAAAACCAGATTTTTTTTCGGTTTGTCTGTGTACATTTTGTATTACTTTCAGAATATATATTATACGATTATAATTTTTTCTCTTTACATATGCTTCTTGATATATTGCAATAGTCTGGATATTTTTGACCGCCCATATAAGGCTTACTGTAGGTTCAGGTTTTGGCCACGAGTTAAGGGTGGTTGCTATGTTTTTGACATAGCCCAAGACATAGGTTATCTGGAAATATGAGTTAAAGGAAAAAAAGTTAGCAGAAAACATCCTGAGGGGTGGTCCCGGCACCCGGCCTAAATTTGAGTCAACGTTGAGTGTCCTGGCGAAGTTGCAAATAAAAATGGGGCACACTTTATAGTTTTTGTTCAACCAATAATCTTGTTATGGGAGGTTATCTTCTCCAGCACATGGATATCCACAAATATACATGGACTTCGCCATGTGGCAATTACAAAAATCAAATAGATCTCATAGTCATTAATAAAAAGAGAAAGAGGTCTGAGAAATGTAAGAAAATATAGAGGTGCAGATATTAGGAGTGATCACCAGCACCTCATGTACTGAAATTAAAACAAAGCACCCAACAGAAACGTAGATAGGTTTGATACAGCTAGCCCTCTAGAGAAACCTTTGCAATTGAATGTAGGAATCAATTTGCAGTCTTAGAGATTTCAAGAGACGAAGAACTGACAATTAATGAAGAATGGTGTGATATTAAGAATATATATCAGTCAGTTGGTAGTGAAGTTTTGGCACATACAGTTACAAGGAGAAAGCCATCTATATCAAATGATACTTGGGATATTATAAAAAGGAGACACAGACAGAAAATGACTGTTGAATTTTTCAGAGGAAGTAATGAAAATTACAAGGTAGAGCATGCTAAGTATTTCAGTATTGTTAGTCAAGTTAAAAGAAAAGCTTGGGATGACTGGAGAGAAAATTTAGACGAAAGCAGATGAGGCTGACAAAGCTATGAATTCAGGGAGTGGCTATTTTGTAAGAATTGCTCACAGAATTATTAATGAAATCTCTACGGGGGCAAAGAAGAAGCTTATACCCATCAAAAAGAGAGATGGGTCTGTTGTAACAACAGAAGATGAAGAAAGGCAACGTTGGAAGGAACACTTTAGTGAGGTCATGAATAGGAGATATCAAGGGAATAATTTGATTGATATACCTGAAGATGAGGAAGACCTTGATGTGGCCATGAATGAATTCGGTGTTTTTGAAGTCGAAGCTATCATTAAAAAACTAGAGAGATGGGAAGCCCGTGGATACAATGGAATAACTGCTGAGATGATATTGGCTGAAAAAGAAGTGACTCCCAGAATACTTACAAGATTATTTTGTAGAATGGGGCGTGAAGAGGCAAAACCTGATGAATGGGATCTGGAAGTGTTGGTGAACATGGCAAAACCTATTACAATAATTACAGAGGCATCACACTTACGTCAGTTGCCATGCAAATATATAGTATGCTCATTGTAAAGAGACTAGAGAGAAAGATTGATGAAACGCTGAGAGGTGAACAAGCAGGATTTAGAAAAGCTAGAAGTTATACTGACCAAATTTTCATTTCAAGACATATTGTACAGCAATGTGTAGAATATAGAAATCCACTTTTGATGGCATTTGTGGACTGTGAAAAAGCCTTTGATAGTATGCACCAGCCAGTTTTGTGGAAAGTTCTGCGTTATTCTGAAGTTCCTCTTACATATGTAAATTTGATTAAGTCTGTTCATGACCATAGCAAGTGCAAAGTTGATGTTAGTGGAGTCCCATCAAATGAATTTCCAGTGAACAGTGGAGTTCTTCAAGGGAATGTGTTGTTACCTAAATTGTTTATCCTCCTCATGGATTTTGTAATGCATAGAACAGTTGAGGATGGTGGAGGAGGATTGGACTGGATTGGTAATAGGAAATTAGCTGACCTAGAGTATGCTGATGACGCTGTCTTTATTAGCAGAACACCACAGGACTTGCAAAGCTTGCAAACCAGAATGCATGATATATCACGAGAGTTTGGGCTCAAGATAAATAGAAGAAAGACAGAGATGATGAGAACGGAATATGCAATTGAAGATGAAATATCATTGAAGGGAGAAAGGATTAATGAGGTGGAATCATTTAAATATTTACGAACTATAATCACCAATACAGGATTCTCAGAATTTGAGGTTGATGAAAGATTAAAATAAAACAATTCAGACAATGCCTATGTTTAGCAGAATTTGGAAATAAAATCGCCTGAATTGCATATAAAAATCAGGCTATATATCAGTTTAGTGAGGTCAGTGTTACTTTATGGACATGAGGCGAGGTATGACAATAAAACAATATCCACCAGATTCTGTAGATTTGAGACCAAAGCGCTCAGAAGGATATTGGGAGTTAAATGGCAGGACATGATTGAAAATAAAACTATGAGAGATTACTTATGTGGATGACATCATGATGAGGGGTAGATGGAGATGGTTTGGGCGTGCTCTTCATATTTTCCCAAGAGTCATTAGTTCACGAAAGCTTCAACTGGGCTCCACAAGGCACTAGAAGAGTTGGAAGACCCAGGCCTACATGTTGAAGACTCTGAAGCTTGAAGTGGGAGATGACGAGTGAAGAAGTATTGAATTAAAAGCTCAAGATAGAGACGACTAGAGAATGTAACCGAGGCCCTTTGCGTCATTAGGCGTAGGAGATGATGATGATGATAGCATATCTTTGGCTTTAGATAGAAATACTATCCGTTTCATTCACCTCGCAGGAGGTTCGTCATTAACCCGTCGAACCTCTAGAATGTACAAAGCATAATTCGCCTTTTTGTGGCACGCAATCTTTCGATTATTTGATGTTAAGGTCTCTCTCTCTCTCTCTCTCTCTCTCTCTCTCTCTCTCTCTCTCTCTCTCTCTCTCTCTCATTCTCTCTCTCTCTCTCTCTCTCTCTCTCTCATATATATATATATATATATATATATATATATATATATATATATATATATATATATATATATATATATATATATATATATATGAGAGAGAGAGCACAATATGTGTACAAGTATTAATATGATCATGTGTATCCACTTGTCTATATATCCAACAACAACAAATGCAGCGGTTTCTAGTCCACTGCAGGATCCCAAACATGCCCTTATTCATGTCTGGGTTCATCCAGTTTTCATCACCACG
>NC_090762.1:57107834-57117834 GCF_036898095.1 Palaemon carinicauda | reverse complement strand
ATTTATTATCATGTAATAATTATGATGATCATCATGATCATCATACGTTGCTAGTCCACTGCAGGACAAAGGCGTCAGACACGTCCCTCCATCCTCGTCTGTTTATGGTTTTTCTATAGCCCTTTATTCTCGTATTCATATTGCCCCTCTTTTGTCTCTGTTAATTCCATCATTATTCTTTCCTTATCACTTTGAGTTAGTTATCCATCTTATGTTCCAATGCTTTATTAACTGATGCATAAGTTAATAATGGTATGAATTTCAAATTAAGTACTTTTCTTTTTCGATAAAGTGACATTTTGCTTTTCATAATCTCTTACGTTTACCAAAATGTCTCAATCTCATGCTTATCTTTCTTTTAATTGTGGTTTCATGTCCTGGGGAAACGCATACTTTCTGTCCTAAGTAAGTATATTCATTAACAATATTTACAGGTGGGTCCTTGATATATATATATATATATATATATATATATATATATATATATATATATATGTATATAATATATATATATATATATATATATATGAGAGAGAGAGAGGGAAATATATATATATATATATATATATATATATATATATATATATATATATATGATAAATTTTGCACATTTTTACGTGTTTTTCATATTCAAATAAGCCATATATATTTTTATATATTAATGTCTGGATTCTCTTAACGACCTCGGGATCAGAGCCCCAGGCGAAATCTCACAAAGACAAGAGCTTGGCTCCGGCCGGGAATCGAACCCTGGTCGGCAAGCTTATATAGACAGTGACCGAATGGGTTAGTCACTGTCTATATAAGCTTGCCGACCAGGGTTCGATTCCCGGCCGGAGCCAAGCTCTTGTCTTTGTGAGATTTCGCCTGGGGCTCTGATCCCGAGGTCGTTAAGAGAATCCAGACATTAATATATAAAAATATATATGGCTTATTTGAATATATATATATATATATATATATATATATATATATATATATATATGAGAGAGAGAGAGAGGGAAATATATATATATATATATATATATATATGAGATATATATATATATATATATATATATATAATATATATATATATATATATATATATATATATATATAGATAGATAGATAGATAGATAGATAGATAGATAGATAGATAGATAGATAGATGGATATAGATATACAGTATATATAAATATATACGTATATATAAAGTATATTTATATGTATAGCCTCATCATATATATATATATATATATATATATATATATATATATATATATATATATATATATATATATATATATATATATATAGATAGATAGATAGATAGATAGATATAGATATACAGTATATATAAATATATACGTATATATAAATATATACGTATATATAAATATATACGTATATATAAAGTATATTTATATGTATATCCTCATCATATTCATCAGCCGTGACTAGTCCACTGCAGTACATAGGCCTCAAACATTTTCGTGTTTTTTTTTTTATTTCAGTCTATGCCTACAAAGTTTTATGTCTATATATGCAAGTATACATGTGTATTGGTTTGTGTGTGTATGTGAGAGAAATTGGGCGCACATTAACCCAGAAATCCAACTAAAAGAAATCACCAATGATTAGTCCCGTTCTGAATTTCCATAAAATTAATAGCGTGATTAGCCCGTGCATCTCCAGGGTTCAGCTGTCCTGCCTGTCTCACGAATAGGAAAGAAATCTCCCATTTTGTTAACCTTTCGTCTCTCGTTAGGAAAAGAATATAAAAACATATATTAGTTTTCGTGATTCCATGGCCGAGCCACCAAATAAAATATAATGATAGATTTGACAATATAAGATATTTTTTTTCCTTTGTCATCCTCTTATTAAGAATAGGAAAGATACCTTGATAAAAAATGATATAATAATTATTATATTATATTTTATAAAAAGATTAGGACATTTATGAGAGAGAGAGAGAGAGAGAGAGAGAGAGAGAGAGAGAGAGAGAGAGAGAGAGAGATTGAAATTAGAATGATGGTATGAAAACAATGGCATCTGAGAAAAATATTTTAATATTTTTTTTATATTTATTTTTAGGCATACACACACACATATATATATATATATATATATATATATATATATATATATATATGTATGTATATATATATATATATATATATATATATATATATATATATATATATTCAAATAATACATTTAGCGAAAAACTGAATCAGTGAAAATTTTGAATCACAGAATTAAAAAAAAAATCGATTGGGTTTAATTCTGTTCATATATTTCTAGTCCTCGAGTCACAATTATAAACCTTGCTCTGTGTTCATTGTAACGTTTATCACATATTTTTTCCCTGAAACTTTCATACCAGCCCAGCTTACTCAAGTCGCCCTTCATAGTAATTATTCTTTTTCACTGTTTCATTCATCGTTTGCTGCTGTACTTGATTCATCTAATTTTCTTTTCTACCTAAGTCGTCTTCTCCTTTTTATCGAACTCTTTCCAGTGTCCTCTCACCTGCTCATCGTCTCTTCATTCATCCTATACTCCCTCTTCTCCTCTTCTCCTATCTTTCTTATACTCTCATCCTCATTTTATTCCTCCCTTGTCCATCTCCTCTTCATACCAATTCCCCGTCTCACTTCCCTCTTCCATTCCCTATTCTCCGTTCCGTTTTCTCATTTTCCTCCAGTCTTTCATCCCCTTATCATTTCCCATTGTCTTCTTTCTTTCAGCTCTTCTTCCTTCATCTCTTATCCTAATTACCATTCACTTTTCCATCCTCGCTTTCTCTCTTATATGTCTTATTGTTCCTTCCCATATCCACTTTCTCCTTTTATCACCCATCTCATCTTGTTTCATTCCTTATCCCCTTTCTCCCTCTCTCTTCTATTCCCTCTTTTTCCATCCTTTATTCTCTTTCTTTCTCTCATATCCCCTTGCTCCGGCTCATATCCACATTTCCTCTCGAACCCTACCACAGCAGTGGCCTCCCCAGTAAACAGCTTAAACTCACAGTCCCGGGCAGGGATCGATCTGCTGCCATGTGAATTCTAGGCAAACACGTTACCACTGTATGTGATTTTAACTCCCGTGAATTGATGATAGTAAACTTAGTCATTTAGTCATGCCAACGTTTACCCCAGGGTTAACCAACCTCACCACTAGCTGAACGAAATTTCCATTGTTTAAGCTTCGCGACGACACCTTTCTGAAATCCATATCATTTGAACTTTGTTTTTTTCTTTTTCTGGTTTATATACGGGTTGGTCAAACGAACTTTTGTGAAAAGTCTCAGGAAAATTATTCTTGAATTATGCATTATGTCGATCGAATGACGCGTCAATATGGTGTTGTTGTTTAGCCCAAGTTCGAAGAACCAAGTAAAAAAAATGGTGCTCTTCTCACGAGGCAGGGCTCCTAATAGGTACTTTCAATGGCAGGTGATTTATTGCCTTGTTTACTAACCATGGAGAAGAGAATTTATCGTTAATTGTGTTCTTAATTGGCATATTAAAAGCTCTAATCTATTATTGCCTCTTCTGCTCTGTTCTTTCCAACCCTCAGACCAAAACCTTTACCCCTTACCTCTTATCACGTCTCTCCACTCTAGTTCTAAATCGTCACTGCTTTTCCTTTGTCAGTTCAATTCTTCTTCTTTATCGTCTTCTTTCGTTTGCTCGTAAGCACAGATTTATTCTTTTTAGTCTTTGTTGCTTTCGTGACTGTTGCAGTCAATTCTTGAACATGCCATAGAATAATCTTGCACAGCGCTGGCGAATACAGGGGTCATTTCCCAAATGGATCGTAAAGGGGTTTGCTCTCCCTTATTTAGAAGTTGTACAATTTCAGCTCATCGAAAAGATCTTCAGGTGAAGTGCGTAGGATTGCTGGACGCTTTTAAGGCTTGCACCGAGCCTTTCCCTGTGAACAAAAGTCGTTTGTATCCGTTGTTATGCATTCCAGAGGGGTCCTTAAGCCCTCATACATTAAAAGGTTAAAGCAACGGCTCAGGTAGCAATCAAAAAGTCGTTTTCCTCCACGAGGTGAGAGATAACAGATCCAATTGCAGATCATTTCAGAGATCAATGGGAAAGGAGAAGTTGTTGTCACACTTTTTGTATCTATTCCAGGCTCCTTTTATTCGTAATGTCATTTCATCAATAGATTTTATTTACAGTTCGTTTAGGATTTTTTTTTCGCCAAAATGTAATATCTTTTATACTTTTGTTAGCAATGCACATGTACTTGTTTAACCATCCGTTACTTATTCTTATAACTTTTTCTTGTCATTTCTTCTGTCTGAACTTTACGGAGAATATTTGTAATTCAGTTGCACATTTATCAATTGCAATCCATTTGTATAGACTGAAGAATCATCAGAATTTAACAAAAGATTTTGCTCTAGTGCATATTATATATATATATATATATATATATATATATATATATATATATATAATGTATATAAAGCATATGTATGTATATGTATATATGTATATATATATATATATATATATATATATATATATAAATAATGTATATAAAACATATGTATGTATATATATATATATATATATATATATATATATATATATATATATATATAATGTATATATTATGTATATAATATATATGTGCATACATATATGTATATATATATATATATATATATATATATATATATATATATATATATATATATATGTGTGTGTGTGTGTGTGTGTGTGTGTGTGTGTGTGTATTACCAGCTTTTCTTTCAGTTATTTTTCCACTTTATCCAAAACAAGAGAACTAAAATAAGTTACATCTTTTGTACTGTAATTATGCATAACTTATCCTTTTCTGTTTTCCTGGACCCAGGCTTTGCATATATAAAAAAGTTCCACAAAAAGCATTTTGTTAGTCAGATGTTCTGACTTAGTCGAAACGGAGAAAACGTAATAAGTGGATTACTGAGGTAAATACGAGTCTAAAGTAAATAATGAAACATGCAGAATAGGGAAGGGAGATAGTAGGGTTAATTTGAGCGGGAAGATGATGGATGACAGAGGTAGGGGAAAGGATACGAAAATAAATCAAGCAAATTAGAATATAGGTTAGATATGCCACGAGAGAGAGAGAGAGAGAGAGAGAGAGAGAGAGAGAGAGAGAGAGAGAGAGAGAGAGAGAGAGAGAGAGCGCAGACTAAATGCAGCCTGGTCGGACCAGGTCGACAGTGCCCCTTTAATATTTTGTAAACAATGTTACTGATCTTTATTTGTCGCTTGCATTTCTCTAGGTTTGCCCAATTATTAAGTTGAAAGCCCTAGATTCTCTCTCTCTCTCTCTCTCTCTCTCTCTCTCTCTCTCTCTCTCTCTCTCTCTCTCTCTCTCTCTCTCTCTCATTTGCATCCCTTATAACACATCTCATGTCATAAATCTCTTAACTGGCCCGCTCTCTCTTTTACAAACTCTCACATAGCACTAGTATACGTATGCAGAAAGCCCCTACATGCACAAATCTACGTACATTTGCATATGCATACATACATACAGTGGTCCGTTTTGACAGACATTCTACGTATGTAATAACATCACACCATCGTCCTTTTGACAACGGAACTTCTCCAATTGCGATATAAATATTGCCTTTGTCCATCAAATAATTTTTTGGGCGCATATAGCTAAATAGTAACTCTGATCCTTTGAAAATCTCATCGGGCCGCCTCCAAATTATTTTTGTAAAGGTTCAGATTCCAGACTATTTTTTCCATTCTGCTTAGCGTACATGTTAGGGTTTGAGGAATTTTAACCTGTTATTATACATATGTATCCAGTAACATAACTAAACGCACATTTATATATATATATATATATATATATATATATATATATATATATATATGTATATATATGTATATATATACACTGTATATATATATATATGTATATATATATATATATATATATATCGTGTGTGTGTTTATAAAATGAAATGAGTGTGCGTATGTATGAATTGTAGGACTGAATTAAATGTTTAAATATGTTGATAGTACTGTAGATATTGCAATGACGTATTTATATATATACAAATATATAGTTATTTACATATGTTCAAACACGCCTTTTCTTAGTGTTGATACCTTAACGTGGTGAAATGGTTTGTGCATCGCCATGATCAGCGAAGCTATACTAGTAAGGGACACCCATACTAGGTTGGTTTGCTGTGCATCATCAAACAAAAGTTTAAAGACTAGCCAAACCCCAGATATGTAAAGGACATGTCTGAGGCTTTACCTTACAGTGAATTAGAAATGCCTGTATTTGTTGTTGCACAAACACTTACCCCGCTTTCACCAAGGTATAGCTACTCCCTCTCCCCCTACCCACTGCATATATGTAGCCAAACACTTGCTCTTTATCCTATCAAGAAGATATTCATTGAAGATCATTTCTTGTGTGGGCAGCGATCTCTGAGAATTGTCCTTTTCATTAAAGCCTCAACTGGCTTATTAAGAGATTAATTATCTGCGGATGAAGAAATCGCCTTTTGGATTTGCTAATCAGGAAAGAAGACCAATCACCTAATGACCCAAAGATTCGGAAGGGAAATAAGTTCCGCGGTGACAAGACGGCCCCAGATCCAATTAAAACTTAAGACTCATCAAGGTGATTATTTGATTAGATGAGGGATCTTCTGAGAGAGAGAGAGAGAGAGAGAGAGAGAGAGAGAGAGAGAGAGAGAGAGAGAGAGAGGGAGAGAGAGAGAGAGGGGGGTTTCAAGTTCCATTTATCCATTTTGCTGTCTACCATCTTTTATCATATATATATATATATATATATATATATATATATATATATATATATATATGTATATATATATATATATATATATATATATATATATATATATATATTGTGTATGTGCATATATATATACATATGTGTAGACGTTATATATTTATATATATGTATTTATATACATATATATATATATATATATATATATATATATATATATATACATATACATATACATATATGTTTACACATATTTGTATACTTCATTTTGGGTTTAGATTCATTTATTAACCCAGTTTTCAATCCTAAATTACAATAACAGAAACGACAGCAACAAAAATATCATTAATATTATCATTTATTATAATAATAAGACCTAAGGTTAAACCATATGATTATTAATGTTGTTAGCTCTTGTTTTTTAATATATACTCGCAAAATACAATACGTTGCAACTAAGCTAGTATTGCAACTTAAGAGATCATGTTCGTCATTAGCAACTTGAAAAGACTCCCATTAATGAAGCTTTGAAGACGAAAGCCCCCCCTTTTTTTAAATGGTGTTTCAGATCAGAAACTGAAACTAGCAAGGTTCTAGAATTACCTTATCAAATATAAATATTTCCTTCATGGTAATTTTGTCCACTATAATCGCGTTAATGCGAAGGTATTTTTATCAACTGTATTAATTCGAAAATATTTTTGTCTAAGATATTTGTGTAAAAGCCATAGTATATTTCCAGGTATTATATCATTATAGTAAATCTGTTATTATCGATTAATGAAATTTTATTATAAAAGTGATGCATCTTGTCCAGTTTAAAATAGTGCCTTGTAAATCAACTGCTGCTGACAAAAAAGCCAACGTGGATTTATTTGATTTAAGAAGTATTAATGTTATACAATTATACAATTATTACTTTGTCATTTTGAACTCATTGCATTGACAAGTTCAATAACTTGCAATGATTAAATAATTTCATTTGGGTATTTTCTTCTCTTCTTCGGGCTTGGGCTAAATAATGACATTAGGCTTTACATTATCCCAGATGGCGACCTTTGTCTTAGTGCATTCGATCAAATAATTTGTTCAGTAATTACAATTATATTTTGTAATTTTTTTTTTATTTCAGACTGATTGTGATATTTAAAACATAGAATGTGTTTGTAACTCGACTCTCAAAGTAGGAGAGACCGAACGGTTAAAATTAGATAAGGGAAGAAGGCTCTGTTGCTCTGTCTATTACAATTATTAGAAAATCGAGGCACGTATTAATTGACCCATTTATAGTCTTAACCAAATGGTATTTTTTTTAAGCTTGAAGGCCATTACTATTATGATTTAACATTATATATATATATATATATATATATTTATTTATATATACATACACATATATATATATATATGTATACATAATATAAATATATATATATATATATATATATATATATATATATACATGTATATATGTATATATATATACATATATATATACATATATATATGTATATATATACATAATATGAATATATATATATATATATATATATATATATTATACACACACATATATATATATATACATATATATATGTATATATATACATAATATAAATATTATATATATATATATATATATAATATAAATATATATATATATATATATATACATATATATATATAATGTGTGTGCATACTTTCATCGTCAGCCATTGCTAAATCACTGCAGGACAAATACCTCAGATATGCCCTTCTGTTTATGGCCTTTCTATGTCAGTCTATACCCGCAAATATTCTTAGCTTGTCAATCCATCGTCTCCTCTTCCTTCCTATGCTTTGTTTGCAGTCTCAACGAACCCATGTATTATATGCCATTCTCATTATATGTCTTGTCCATGTCCATTTCTTTATCGTACACGTTGTTTTATATATATATATATATATATATATATATATATATATATATATATATATATATATATATATATATATACATTACTGATATTGAAGACATGAGTCTTTTTATAGTTTATATATGTCATATCTGTTTTGACGTTGTTACTGTTTTTAGAATGATTTATTGTTAATTTGTTCTCGTCATTTATTTATTTCCTTATTTCCTTTCCTCACTGGGCTATTTTTCCCTATTGGAGCCCTTGGGCCTATATCATCTTGCTTTTCCAACTAGGGTTGTAGCTTGGCTAATAATAATAATAATAATAATAATGATAATAATGATTATATATATATATATATATATATATATATATATATATATATATATATATATATATAATGTATGTTTGTATATAGATAGATAGATAGATAGCTTAAACGACAACGAGATGGCGAAGAAAAATCGTTCACTTAATCATCCATAGCGTTTCCCGACCGGTGCATTTTCTAGACCGTTGAAGGCTATTTCATTTTTAAACCGTCATTCCCCGTCCCTGAGCCGACATCGTGCCATCGAACGTCCCGATGCTTAATTGAAACCATCGTATTATCGTGTCACTTCCGCAGAAGACACGACAAAAGTCCATCAAAACATAGAGGAAAAAAGACTTTTCGACCTGGCCCCTCTATCCCCCCCCCCCCTCTCCCGTCTCTCTTGCTCTGTTCCCATCGCCATAGTGCATCACGCAAGGCTGGCTCTCTCTCTCTCTCTCTCTCTCTCTCTCTCTCTCTCTCTCTCTCTCTCTCTCTCTCTCTCTCTCTCTTTTTCCATTTTGCCTACGTCATTTTTTTTTCATTTATTCGCCTTGTTTCCATCTCGTGTTTAGTCTATCTTATATCTTTCCACTTTTATATCAGGATGCCAGAAAACCTCAGATCAATCAGTAAATCAGTCCACTTTTATGTTTCCTATAAGTTTTCCTTATGCCCTATCAGTCTTCCTCCCAGTCTTTATCTAATTATCTTCATTTTGTCTATTCTGCGATCTTTATCTTCTCTCGTATTTTAGATTTCCTTTTACTCACCCTCTAAATTCACTTCATCTGTTTGTCTTCATTATATTTTTTACCTTAAAGCACAGTTTTGGTGTTTTTCCTCCATCCATTGCTATATATTTTACTTTCATTATATTTTCCCAACTATAACTTTCATGTTTTCATCGATGTCCTATTAAAGGTTTGAAGTTCGTTCATTAGCGGCAAATTTATGCAGACATATGATCATCGCTTAAACCCCATCTCCACCTAAGCTTGGACCA
>NC_090762.1:57092834-57095334 GCF_036898095.1 Palaemon carinicauda | reverse complement strand
GAGAGAGAGATACATGACAGTTATATATATACATATATATATATATATATATATATATATATATATATATACATGACAGATATATATATATATATATTATATATATATATATGTATGTATTTATATATATACATGACAGATATGTATACATATATATATATATATATATATATATATATATATATATATATATATATTATATGATATATATATATATAGAGAGAGAGAGAGAGAGAGAGAGAGAGAGGAGAGAGAGAGAGAGGAGAGAGAGAGAGAGAGAGAGAGAGAGAAATAAAGGTATATCAACTCTGCTATACGTAACAGAGAGGCTAGATGACTGCCATAAATCTATCTTGTTGAACAGATAGCTGAAGAGCATCTCTCAAAGGCTGCTTTCAAAGATTATGAGTAGACTTTAATCTTACAGGCATTCTAGTATAATTTGAATATGGGATTTGTGAATGTTTTTAGTCATATTTTGGGTCTTAGATTTTAAGATTTTAGATTCTAGTAATATTTTTGAAATCATTATTCAATGTTTAGTATATAGGATTGATAATCAATATGGACTAGTATCTTTTAGTAATTTTTAATAAGTAATGAAATTTATTGCAAAATAAGTTTGGAATTCTCAATGCAAAAGAGCTGAAATAAGTGTAAAAAGTGCAAACATTATATAAATACCTCTCTCTCTCTCTCTCTCACTCTCTCTCTCTCTCTCTCTCTCTCTGCTTGCGAGCGAGGTTAGATAATTCAGGTATACAGGACTGAATATTCTCGGGGTTTTTTTCTAAAAGAAAAAACATTGTAATTATAGTGAAGAGAGAGAGAGAGAGAGAGAGAGAGAGAGAGAGGAGAGAGAGAGAGAGAGAGAGAGAGAGAGAGAGAGAGAGTCTGTCTACACATTCTACCATACTTCAGAATTTCTTCCGACTGCTTCCTTTTCTCCTCTCACCCTTTTCCAACCCTTCTCTCTCTCTCCTCGTCCTTTCCCCTCGCCCTCCTCTCCCCACCCCCCTCCTCCCTCCCTTTCCCTCCTCCCTCTTTCTCCCCTCATCTCCAGACCCCCTCCATCATCATCCATGTCTGGCAGGTAAGGGTACTTTACTTTTTTATTCAGATAATATGACTGACGTAATTGAAACAGGATTTCCAATATCCAAAGAGGGGATGGCGAGCTATCCAAGTGAAGAACCCCTCTGGGGCATATCCAGAGAGAGAGAGAGAGAGAGAGTGTGTGTGTGTGTGTGTATGGGGATAGGAGAGTTTCACAGGTACAGAGGGAATAAGAATGAGAGAGAGAGAGAGAGAGAGAGAGAGAGAGAGAGAGAGAGAGAGAGAGGAGAGAGAGAGAGAGGAGAGAGAGAGAGAGAGAGAGAGAACGTATGGGGATAGGAGAGTTACACTGGTACTGAGGGGAATAAGAATGAGAGGAGAGAGAGAGAGGAGAGAGAGAGATGAGAGAGAGAGAGAGAGAGAGAGAGAGAGAGAGAGAGCGCATGCAAGGACTGTAATTAGAGCAGAAAAGAAGGCACCATGGTTCATCTGCAATTAGAGTTGATTATATTTTCAGAGAGAGAGAGAGAGAGAGAGAGAGGGAGGCTGTTATGTAGCACTATCGTAGTGCAATACTTGTTCCCACGATGAGAAAGAATGTACCGGTCATCCAATGGACGGCATTGCAACCGATAACTTAATTGTGAACCTACGTCATTGCCCTTTGGTATTTCTGTCTTTAATTTCCAAATGAGAAAGACTCTTCGGATATTAATGAATTTATGGTTATCAGGCTGCGTGACCAATGAAGGTTTCCAAGTTAGGTGGCTTTGACTTTTATATCATTGACACATAAATACACCTGTTAATGATTTATACCATAGATAACATGATTGCATCTATTTGAAGCTGGTTCGTGTATTCCATCAGAAATATATATAATAATATATATATACATATATATGTATATATATATATATATATATGTATATATACTATATATATTTATATATATATATATATATATATATATGTATATATACTATATATATTTATATATATATATATATATATATATAATATATACATATATATATTCTGACTTACGGTGTGTTTATACTGTATACACATGTATGTATGTATATATATATATGTGTGTATATATGTATATATATATATGTGTGTATATATGTATATATATATATATATATATATATATATATATATATATATATATATATTATTGCGATTCCTTAGTCTCTCCTCGTGTCCTTGCATTTCCACGACCGCTCTTGCCCAAAACAAAGTGGTTTTTTAATTATTCCTTTAGGTTCTCGATAAGACGTAAAATCTATACTCATCGTCTGTTTTTTAAGGAATATAAGATAGCAAAGAGCTTTGAGTAAGCCTGAATAAACCTCATTCGCCTATAAAACACATTAAGCACATTCACTCCATTAGAAAAAAAAAAAACAAATCCCTTGAAAAGAAAAAGAAAACGACC
>NC_090762.1:57091185-57092334 GCF_036898095.1 Palaemon carinicauda | reverse complement strand
TGAAAAACATTACCTTAATAAGAAGTGTTTCTTCTGGAATCGTGGTATCGATAGCTCGAATTTAGCAAAGAAAGAACATGTATTAATTACCAAGCACTATTCTAATGATAGTTCTAACCGAGCAGATTTGAGATTGATGTTACTTACGTAATTACTGAGGTCAATCTAGACTGATTATAATTATCATTGGCCAAAAATGTCATTCCACAGGAAAAAAAATTAGGAGCCATCTGAAGCCAATGGTTTAGCTTCAATTCCGGATGTGATAGTAACCTAGGGGAGAGAGAGAGAGAGAGAGAGAGAGAGAGAGAGAGAGAGAGAGAGAGAGAGAGAGAGAGAGAGCGCGCGCAGACTAAATGCAGCCTGGTCGGATCAGGTCGACAGTGCCCCTTTAATATTTTGTAAACAATGTTACTGATCTTTATTTGTCGCTTGCATTTCTCTAGGTTTGCCCAATTATTAAGTTTAAAGCCCTAGGTTCTCCCCCTCTCTCTCTCTCTCTCTCTCTCTCTCTCTCTCTCTCTCTCTCTCTCTCTCTCTCTCTCTCATATGCATCCCTTATAACGCATCTCATGTCATAAATCTCTTAACTGGCCCGCTCTCTCTTTTACAAACTCTCACATAGCCCTAGTATACGTATGCAGAAAGCCCCTACATGCACAAATCTACGTACATTTGCATATGCATACATACATACAGTGGTCCGTTTTGACAGACATTCTACGCATGTAATAACATCACGCCATCGTCCTTTTGACAACGGGACTTCTCCAATTGCGATATAAATATTGCCTTTGTCCATCAAATCATTTTTTTTTGGCTCATATACCTAATTAGTAACTCTGATCTTTTAAAATCTCATCGGGCCTCCTCCAAATTATTTTTGTAAAGGTTCAGATTTCAGACTATTTTTTCCATTCTGCTTAGCGTACATGTTAGGGTTTGAGGACTTTTAACCTGTTGTTATACATATGTATCCAGTAACATAACTAAAGGTATATATATATATATATATATATATATATATATATATATATATATATATATATATATATATATAATGTGTGTGTTTATAAACTGAAGTGAGTGTGCATGTGTATTAATTGTATGACTGAATTAAATGTTTAAATATGTTGATATATATTTCAA
>NC_090762.1:57063685-57076185 GCF_036898095.1 Palaemon carinicauda | reverse complement strand
CCATTCCTTGCTTGTTTTTGCCTTTATAGTCATAATAGCTCTCTCTCTCTCTCTCTCTCTCTCTCTCTCTCTCTCTCTCCATACACACACAAACACCCACATGCATATTTATCCTCCACTTGTCAGTCACACCTTTCTTCTTCTCGGTTATGCATTTCAGCCATGATAGCCCCCCCCCCTCTCTCTCTCTCTCTCTCTCTCTCTCTTTTCCACTATCGTTTACGCCTTCCCATTCCTTGCTTGTTTTTGCCTTTATAGTCATAATAGCTCTCTCTCTCTCTCTCTCTCTCTCTCTCTCTCTCTCTCTGAATTAGTATTTACAGCAAATAAGTAAATTTATTAAAAACAGAGACGATGCTCGATTAGTAAAATAGACACTATGAGAGAGGGGCAAACAAGAGTTATAGTTTAATATATATAATATATTTTATACATAAGTGAAGATGCGAACATTTAGTTACAGGAATACTTTATTCATGCGGAATCTGAATCTTCTCTTGGGTAACTACAATTTCAAATTACATGGCATTCAAGAAACTGAATTCCCCTTAATTGTATTGAATAGCTCTCTCTCTCTCTCTCTCTCTCTCTCTCTCTCTCATATGGGCACAGTCTTTTATCTAGTGCTTGAGGTAACCGTAGGCAGTACTCCAGGTTCCCTGAGTGCTATTGGCCACTAGCTGCACTTACTTTACATCATTCTACTATTCCTTACTTTACCTCCTAGCTTGCTTCCATTCTTTCATCTTGCTGCACAACCTCTACAGACTTTTGCTTCAGTGTATCTCTAGTGTTTTACCTTAGATGTACTTTGGCGCTGAATGACCTCTCAGGCTCCAACGCAGGGCTTTTTAACCCAAATTCTTAAAGCTATCCATATCTAATATAACGATAAACCTCCTTGGTAATTTTGCTTGGTGAGCGCGAGAGAGCACGTATTTGGATTAATTTCTATTAATCAAATTCTGTTTGGTAATAAACTTTACGTAAGTTATTTACAGATTCCGTTAGACATCAAGAATATAACTCTATCAAAGAGTTTTCTTCTCCGTATATTTGAGTAAATACTCATCAAGAGTCCGTGCATCTAAGACGTGAAAGACGTAATCTGATAGGCGATTTGAACCGCTGTTGATGAGGCTTTGGTTAGATATAGGATACTTCTAAAGAAGAAGTTTTACTGAACATAAGTTTTATCCATGATTCCGAAGATTAAGAATGAATGGACAGTTATCGCCTTTTCATTCTTCTCTGGCTGGCAATGACTTACTATTTTTAGGAATGGATGTATGTGTGTATATATATATATATATATATATATGTATATATATATATGTATATATATATGTATATATAAACATATATATGTATATATATACATATATATATGAGAGAGAGAGAGAGAGAGAGAGAGAGAGAGAGAGAGAGAGAGAGAGAGAAAGGTATGTTGACTCTGCTATACATAAGAGAGAGGCTAGATGACTGCCATAAATCGATCTTGTTGAACATATAGCTGAAGAACATCTCCCAAAGGCTTCTTTCAAAGATTATGAGTAGACTTTAACCTTATAGCCATTCTAGTAGAATTTGAATATGGGATTTGGAATGTTTTTAGTCATATTTTTAGTCTTAGATTTTAGGATTTTAGATTCTCGTAATATTTTCGAAATCATTATTCAGAGTTTAGTATATGGGATTGATAATCAATATGGACTAGTATCTTTAGTAATTTTTAATAAGTAATGAAATTTATTGCAAAATAAGTTTGGAATTCTCAATGCAAAAGAGCTGAAATAAGTGTAAAAAGTGCAAACATTATATAAATTCTCTCTCTCTCTCTCTCTCTCTCTCTCTCTCTCTCTCTCTCTCTGTGCTTGCGAGCAAGGTTAGATAATTCAGGTATACAGGACTGAATATTCTCGGGTTTTTTTCTAAAAGAAAAAACATTGTAATTATAGTGAAGAGAGAGAGAGAGAGAGAGAGAGAGAGAGAGAGAGAGAGAGAGAGGGGGGGGGAGAGAGTCTGTCTACACATTCTACCATACTTCAGAATTTCTTCCGACTGCTTCCTTTTCTCCTCTCACCCTTTTCCAACCCTTCTCTCTCTCTCTCCTCGTCCTTTCCCCTCGCCCTCCTCTCCCCACCCCCTCCTTTCCCTCCTCCCTCCCTCTCCCTCCTCCCTCTTTCTCCCTCATCTCCAGACCCCTCCATCATCATCCATGTCTGGCAGGTAAGGGTACTTTACTTTTTTATGCAGATAATATGACTGACGTAATTGAAACAGGATTTCCAATATCCAAAGAGGGGATGGCGAGCTATCCAAGTGAAGAACCCCTCTGGGGCATATCCAGAGAGAGAGAGAGAGAGAGAGAGAGAGAGAGAGAGTGTGTGTGTATGGGGATAGGAGAGTTTCACAGGTACAGAGGGAATAAGAATGAGAGAGCGAGAGAGTGAGAGAGCATGCAAGGACTGTAATTAGAGCAGAAAAGAAGGCACCATGGTTCATCTGCAATTAGAGTTGATTATATTTTCAGAGAGAGAGAGAGAGAGAGAGAGAGAGAGAGAGAGAGAGAGAGAGGCTGTTATGTAGCACTATCGTAGTGCAATACTTGTTCCCACGATGAGAAAGAATGTACCGGTCATCCAATGGACGGCATTGCAACCGATAACTTAATTGTGAACCTACGTCATTGGCCTTTGGTATTTTTGTCTTTAATTTCCAAATGAGAAAGACACTTCGGATATTAACGAGTTTATTGTTTTCAGCTGCGTGACCAATGAAGGTTTCCAAGTTAGGTGGCTTTGACTTTTATATCATTGACACATAAATACACCTGTTAATGATTTATATCATGGATAATATGATTGTATGTATTCCAAGCTGGTTCATGTATTCCATCACACACACATACACACACTTATATACATACATACATACATACATATATATATATATATATATATATATACAGTATATATAATATGTATATATATATACACAGTATATATAATATATATATATATATATATACAGTATATATATATTATATATATATATATATATAATATATATACACAGTATATATATATATATATATATATATTACGATTCCTTAGTCTCTCCTCGTGTCTTTGCATTTCTACAAGCCCTCTTACCTGAACAAATTGTATTTTTTAGTATTCATTTAGGTTCTCGCTAAGACGTAAAATCTATACTCATCGACTATTTTTTTAAATACCATTAAACAGTGACTGCTTGGGAGAGACTGAAAGGAATCTAAAAGAGCCTAGAGCTTCGAATAAGCCTGAATAAACCTCATTTGCCTATAATACACATTGAGCACATTCACTTCATTAGAAAAAAAACAAATCCCTTGAAAAGAAAAAGAAAACGACCACGTGTCTAATACGCCTCTTCAATCAAATTAGAAAAAGTAAGGACGACAGAGGAAATGGTACGATTCCAGAAACACCCTCAAATACACACGATCCGTTTCCTCGATATGTGGAGAAATAGTAATGCGCGCGCACACACACACATACACACATATACACACACATATACACACACACACATATATATATATATATATATATATATGTGGGTGTGTGTGTATATATATATATGCATATGTATATATATATGTATATATATTTATGTATATATATGTATATATGTGTATATATATGTGTATATATAGATATATATGTATATATATGTATTTATATGCATATATATGCATATATATATGCATATATATGTATATTATATATGCGTATATATATGTATATATGTGTATATATGCATATGTATATTTATATGTATATATATGTATATATACATATGTATATATATATGTATATATATGTGTATATATACATATATATATATATATATATGTATATATAGATATATATGTATATATATATATGTATATATATGTGTGTATATATATATGTATATATGTGTGTATATATATATGTGTATAATATATATATATATATATATATTTATATATGTATATGTGTATATATATATTTATATGTGTGTGTGTGTGTGTGTGTGTTCGGTAAACTTCAAACTTCAGCTGTTCTGATTTTTTTCATGATGGTCTTTTAGTTTTATATTTGCCGTCAGAAATGGAGAAATATTAAATGCAATGAAAAAAAAATTCTCTCTCTCTCTCTCTCTCTCTCTCTCTCTCTCTCTCTCTCTCTCTCTCAAATAGGGCACATACAGTAGAGTCCAATGACTTGCAGATCAATACTATTTACTTTTAAGAAATTTGTAAAAAAACATATTTGATAATTTTCTCTCTCTCTCTCTCTCTCTCTCTCTCTCTCTCTCTCTCACACACATTGGATTTTTGAGTAAAAGGACAGCTGCAAACAAATAGGACACTACCTGCCTATTCCAACCCCCCCCCCCCTTTTCCCATCCCCATTCGCGAATTACTTTGTGGTAGCGAGAGTCTTAAACAATTTTCTGATTAGGGCCTTGCGCAATTTGAAGACATTTAGCGACCCATATATCTTGGCTCCCTGGGGCTGCCCTCTAGATGCGATGCGTGATACCGGAGTCTCTTTTGCATATGGCGCGTAGCAAATGAAGCAAGTAGGAATTTTCATTGGCCTGTTTGTCCCATCGAGAGATGCAATCTGTTGCGCCATGTGCAGAATTCGAAAAATTAGCGTCTGGTATCCGTTACGTCTTCATTGTTCCCTATAGGAAGTTCCAATTCTCTCTCTCTCTCTCTCTCTCTCTCTCTCTCTCTCTCTCTCTCTCTCTCAAATCCATACCTCAAACAGTGAGTCATTAACTTGACTGCATTGTCGCAACCATAATGAAGCCATCCTAATAACTCCATCATTTTAGGGTGCCTATTTAAGGTTTCCATTCGTCCCAGCCATTTAAACTTTAATACTTATACATTTTTTTTAATATAAGCATTATCTTTCACTAGCAAGGCACATTAATAAGTCCAAATATAAATTCAACTAATTCCAGTGTTTTGTAACAGTTGAGCATTTTATAAGATGATGAGTTGAGAGTCGTTTGTTAACAATTGCTAGGTCCGGGTCTACAGTCCGTTCCCCTCATTCTGCTCACCTGTAAAATTAGTACATTTACCAGTGCTTCTTATACCTGCTGAGACACCAAAAGCTGTTTCATTTTGACATCCACCCTTAAAAGGCTCATGATAAACGCGTTCAATGTCATATTTTTTTCGCTGATGGCGATAATAGAGCTACCTCTTGCTCTTATGTAGCCCAGATTTGGTTAAATCAAAAGGGGGGGTGGATTTTAACACTCCAAAATGCTCTAGATGTGCCTCTTAAAGGAAATTTGTAAGAGTCGGGGAACACGAATATAGGAAAAAGAGGTAAAGCTCTGTAGTCTAGGGAAGTTAATAATCACTGCATTTTATATTTTATATTTCATTAAAGTCAGTGATAAAATCATAGGCAATATCTCTCTCTCTCTCTCTCTCTCTCTCTCTCTCTCTCTCTCTCTCTCTCTCATGGTAACTGAATAAATCATAAATTATCACGAAATAAACCAAGAGTGGCATTTTAACGTTCTCTCTTAAAATCCCGTCCACATTTATTGTCTAAGCATTTGAATATGTTACTAATTATTGGTCGACTGCTGTTTTTCATGAGAGAGAGAGAGAGAGAGAGAGAGAGAGAGAGAGAGAGAGAGAGGTTCAATTTCCCGTTAAAATCGCATGTCATTGTAAGATTAATGACGTTAATATTATTAACATTGCAAATAAATAGTTATTAATGGTTACGTAAATCATTTGAAAACTTTTTGGAGAGTTACTGAAGTAAATAGGGAAGATGTAAGTTGATAATTGTGAAATTAGGATAAGAAGGGAAGAGATAACGATTTCGTTGTGAACAACCATATTAATCATGAATGATTAACCATTGTTGAGTAAGTGATTAGAAGAATGTGGAAGTCGTTAGGAAAAAATCATCAGGATGAAATTCCTCTCAAAAGGTTACTGGATGAGAATAGTAGATGGAGTCATATAAACGGTTGACTTTGATATACAGAATCACTTTGAAAGAGATCATTAAACAGTTTGGCTTTGATACGAAAGCTGATTGGTTGGAAAGAGGTGATGATATAGACTAGCTCTTAAATGGCTGACCATGGTAGGATTAAATGATTGGGAATACTTAATGAATCAACAGGAACTAAGGATATGAAAAAAGAGAGCTTCGGGTATAATTGGACTCTGAACTTTAATGAAAGGGTCGTAGGCTTCAGGAAGGCCTAGTCTGCCGTGAGGATTTAGGTTTATTGAGGGATTACATGCAGAACGGATGATCCTTTACGTATGAAAAGCTAGAAGTTTACCGTTAAAATCGAAATGAAAAGCGCTGGGTCTCTTTTTTTGTTTAGGATTTCAGTTTAGATTTCAGGTTTTATTTTACATTTCATTTCAAGTTAACATTTCAATCCATTAGAAAGCTTCATCTCTATTCGACTAAGCTTCTGATTCCATACATACACGCACACATACTCGCAAGTATATTATATATATATATATATATATATGTATGTATATACATATATATAAATGTATATACTGTATATATATACATATATATATGTGTGTGTATATATATATATATATATATATATAGCCTTTCTGGGTGGGCATACTTTAACGTGGTGAAAGGGTTTGTGTATCACCACAATCAACAAATCTGTACTCTATTTTTTTTAAGCTGGCCTAAATGTGCAAAGCTGGGGGTCTCTTGCTTACATCTAATTGGGTGGATATCAGTTTGTCCGAATTCATCATTTTTTTGTTATACACACAATTATATTATAGATATACTACTACAGAGAGAGTTGACAGGGTGCTATTATGAATGTGATATAAATACTAGTTAAATTAATTGTAAATAAGATCCTACATATTATCTTAGTTTGATTTCACCAGTCAACAGCTGCAAAAGGCGTGGCTTGAGTACAAATATGCAAGCTTAAGGAAATAAAGCATGGGTTGGTATGCTGTGAGAGATCAGACTAAAGTCTCTCACCATCACCATGACCGGCTTGGTGATGAAAATTATCAAAGCCTAGACATGACAAATACATGTCTGAATCATTTCTCCTGCAGTGATATATATATATATATATATATACATGTAATATATATATATATATATATATAAATATATATATATATATATATGTATATACTGTATATGTAATATATATATATATATATATATATGTGTGTATATATATATTTATATATATATGAGTGTGTTTGTTTGTTTATATTTTTATAGTTTACAAATGTACATTTTCCTTTTAAAGCAAATGGTTTTAAAATATCATACGTTTGTTTATCAGTACATAAATATTTTGGCATAACGAATTGCCAACCTTTGCAAACTACTATAATCTACGAAATACCAATTACGACATCAGCGGAATGGCCGTAAGGCACTCGATATCCAATAAAAGAAAAAAAAACCCTATAATTAGGCAAATATCATCACCCTTAAACAATGATATATATATATATATATATATATATATATAGAGCGAATAACACAAAACGTGGGACTGGTCAAAGTACCCGAAAACGTACCCCATCTAAATGTCCTTGCGGAAGGGCATAAATTGCCCGTTATGCCATGACCGCTGACGAGAATAGGGCGTGGAGGTCACGCACGGACTGTCCACATGTGGCCCTCATATAAGTATTGGGTATTAATGGTGGGTTTTGGACTAGTTATTCCGGTTTTCGTCTAATCTTTCGAAATATTCCATGGCGGCCTCTGGCATTTGTTCGGGATCTTCCACTCGGCTTGATAATATTCAAGTTGGAAATGTGCGAAATCTCTCTCTCTCTCTCTCTCTCTCTCTCTCTCTCTCTATATATATATATATATATATATTATATATATATATATATATAATATATGTATATATATATTTATATATATATCTTCGTTTATATATATATATATATATATATATTATATATATATATATATATTATATATATATATATATATAATATATATATCTTCAAACTAATGAGAAAATTAAGACTAGATAGATATATATATAGATGGATAGATAGATAGATCTGTGTGACCTATATCTCTGTATTTAAGAATTATTAGATTCTTGGACTCCTGTCATCTCTAAATACAAATGTCACCAAACAAATTTAAGTGTTTGCCCGAAAAATATGATGGGTCATAAATATCTTAGGTCACCCATAAGTGATATGTATAATAGCAAGGGATTCGGACAGAGGATTTTTTGAATCGGCAATACTTCGACATGTCTTCGCCGAGTATATGTTTAACCGTGGTGATATACCAGCAAAAACGCATAAACCAATTCACCAATTTGACTGTAATTGAAGGTTTCGTGTGGACAGTGTGATAAAGCATTGTCATTAGGCGAGGAATTCTATCCCTTATTCACCATATCCACAATGGTCAAAATTACTGCTGACCTTTTTGCAAGATCCCATCACTTTGGTTATGCCAAAAAGGACAGGCCCATTGTTTTGCCCCATGGGTTTATCGTATATGATCGAAGCTTCGGTTGTTACGAACCACGGTATCGGGAGTACCCGATTTCCCCTGCATTCTTTATACCACTGTATATGCCTTTCTTTGCCTTACGTTATACGCTCTTTGCTTCTTATTTTTATCTCGTTTTTCTTACTTGCTTTTATTGTATGGAAGATGGTAATGGGTATCAGACTGCATGCAAGTATGAATGAACATGTTCATAGTACGTAACAATTCAATTATTCAAAAATAGAACTAAAAGCTATTCCGTTTTTTTCATTAACCATGTGCCAATATGAGATGTTCTTCCCCACCGTTTATGAAATAAAATCCACTAATTTTTTATCTATTTTTTTTTCCAGATTGTGGAAGTGCAAAAGGTGACCTTATCTCTTTCCATTTACATAAGATGTGAAATCGAAGCTCTACACTCCTTCGCCTTCCCTGGCCTCAGAGTAAGTATTCACTCCTTTTTAATACCAGAGATATTTTTTTAAATTATAGAATGATGGAAAATCAATCAATCAGACAATGAGAAATCTTCTTTTACTTATTCCGACATCATAGGCCCAGCTCCGATTTGTGTGTTCTAAACTGCCGCGAATTTCATCTAAAGAACTGGCATATAAAATATATTTTATTACTGATATTTCCCTGGGATATTAATGCTGAGAAATAGGTAGGTGGTTAACTTCACCATCCCACCTTCTATGAAGCCTCGTTAAGAGGCAAGAAGACTTAAATCATTATGTATACAATGTATTTATTTATATATATATATACATGTATATATATATATGTTTATATATATATATATATATATATATATGTGTGTGTGTGTGTGTGTGTGTGTGGTGTATATATATATATGTATAAATATATAGATAAGTATATATGTATATGTATATATATATATATATATGTGTATGTGTATATATATATACATACTGTATATATTTGAATTCAGGGAATGGCTATGGAGTAAGAATAGCTCATAGAATTATTAGTGAAATCTCGACTGGGGCAAAGAAGAAGCAGCATATACCCATAAAAAAGAGAGATGGATCTGTTATAACAATAAAAGGTGAAGAAAGACAACGTTGGATTGAACACTTTAGTGAGGTTATGAATAGGAGATACGAAGGGAATAATTATTGATATACCTGAAGCTAAGGAAGACCTTGATGTGCCCATGATTGAATTCAGTGTGTTTGTAGTCAAAGCTATCATTAAAAAATTCAGGAGATGGAGAGTCTCTGGATATAATGAAATAAGTGCAGAGAGGATACTGGCCGAAAATGAAGTGAATCCCAGAATACTTACAAAATTATTTGTAGAATGTGCCATGAAGAGGCAAAACCTGATGAATGGAAGATAGGAGTGTTTGTGAAAATGGCAAGAAAAGGACTCCTGACTTGATTGCAATAATTAGAGAGGCATAACACTTACGTCAGTTGTTTTGAAAATACATAGTATTCTAATTCTAAAGAGACTGGAGAGAAACACTGATGAAAAGCTGAGAGATGAATAAGCAGGATTTCGAAAAGGTAGAAGTTGCACTGACCAAATTTTCATTTTGAGACATGATATACAGCAATGCATAGAATGTAGAAATCCAATATTGATAGCATTTGTGAACTATGAAAAAGCCTTTGATAGTGTGCACTGGCCAATTTTGTGTAGAGCCCTGCATTATTATAGAATTCTTCTTAAATATGTAAATTTTATTAAGTCTGTTTATGAGCATAGCAAGTGCAAAGTTACTGTTAATGGGGTCATATCAAATGAATTTCTAGAAAACAGCGGAGTAATCCCAGGGAATGTATTGTCACCTATGTTATTTATCCTCCTCATGGATTTTGTAATGCGTACAACAGTTGGAGATGGGGAGAAGGATTGAACTGGATTGGTGATAAGAAAGGATTGAACTGGATTGGTGATAAGAAATTAGCAGACCTAGAGTATACTTATGATGCTGTCCTTGTTAGCAGAACATCACAGGAGTTGCAATGCTTGCTTACCAGAACGCATGAAATATCACACGAGGTTGGGCTCAAAACAAATAGAAGAAAGACAGAGATGATGAGAACGGAGTATACAATGGCAGATGAAATATCACTGGATGGAGAAAGGATTAATGAGGTAGAATAATTTAAGTATTTAGGAACTATGATCTCTAATGCATGGTCTTTAGAATTAGAGTTTAGTGATAGATTGAAAAAATGCAAATCGGATAATAGCTAGGTTAAGTAAAATTTGGAAATCAAATCGCCTGTTACTGCATGAACATGAGTCATGGTATGACGATGAAACAATCTCCAGTAGATTCAGTAGATTTAAGAAAAAACATTTAAAAGGATATTGGAAGTTAAATGGCAGGACAGGTTTAGAAATGAAACTATGAGAGAGATTACTCGAGTGCCGTATGTGGACGAGCTCATGATGAAGGGTAGATGGAGATGGTTTGGGCCTACTCTTCACGCTCTCCAAGAGAGATTAGTTCACCAAATTTTCATCTGGGCTCCAAAAGGCACTAGAAGAGTTGAAATACCTAGGCCTACATGGCTGAGGTCTATGAAGTTTGAAGGAGGAGATGGTGAATGAAGAAGTATTGTATTAAAAGCTCAAGATAAAGTCGACTGGCGAAATCTAACCGAGGTCCTTTGCATTAATAGGCGTAGTAGATGATATATATATATATATATATATATATATATATATATATATATATATATATATATATATATATATATATATATATATTGTGTGTGTATATGTATATATGTGTGTATATAATATATACATATATATATATGTGTATATATATATATTATATATATATAATTTATATATATATGTGTATATATAAATATATATATATATATATATATATATATATATATATATTTATTTATTTATTAATGTGCGTATATGTGAACATATATACATATGTATATATTATGTGTAAGAAAATATAATGTTGTCAAGTCACTTAAGCCATTTTTTACCGACGAATGATTGACTTATGTTATATTAAAAGTTGACAAAGATAATTGCCGAACAAAACCGTATTGACAAGAGAAATAAAGAGATAATACAAGCACCAATTTATGTAACTTCATCATTTGGATAATTATATACTCCAGTGTGTTGAAATTATCGTGATGAAACGATTTTCTATCTGTTTCATAGCAGGTGTTTATATTAGACAGTTTAAACGTAGTCCAAGAAACGATTTTAATTATTATTAAAGTTAAGTTATTCGATAAAATATGATTTAAAGAATTTCAAAACTTTTCCCCTTAAAATATTAAAACTAGCGCCAAGTTGTAGATGATTTTCAAGGGTCAATTTTTTTTAATTATAACGATTAACTACATACAACATGAAGTTAATGTTATAGTACCGTTTATGTAGAAAAGAGTCCCGAATGAATACGAAAGAATTTTCAGAGGAAACAAAGGAATAACATTAGAGTAAAGAAACAACAATATCGAAGTTGAAATCAGGTGTCAATGCTTTCTTTTTGAGAGGAGACGTAAGGTTTCCATTTCTAAGGATTTCACTTTATATTTTTTGTCCTTGGCATTTCTTTTCCGTACTGGGTTGCTTTCTCTTTTGAAAGTGTTGGAGTTTTTTTTTTTCACTTAGGGGTGCTATTTAGCTTGTGAATATGAGAATAACGAAGATACTGGATCGCAAAAGACGATAATGATGATATGATGATGACATTCATCTTGGTTCTGACAATTGAGAACAAACTTATGACTCACATACTAGAACTGAACAACCTTTTCAACGACATCCAAGTCGAACCACGAACCGTAGACCCCTTTAGGCCAAGGATGAGCAAAGACTTGCAATGGCGACATGACATGCAATTGCAAAGAGAGAAAAAAATAAGACATGCCACTGGACCTTGTTGCATACTTTACG
>NC_090762.1:57046265-57058765 GCF_036898095.1 Palaemon carinicauda | reverse complement strand
TACGCTCTTTGCTTCTTATTTTTATCTCGTTTATCTTACTTGCTTTTATTGTATGGAAGATGGTAATGGGTATCAGACTGCATGCAAGTATGAATGAACATGTTCAAAGTACGTAACAATTCAATTATTCAAAAATAGAATTGAAAGCTATTCCGTTTTTTTTTTTTTCATTAACCATGTGCCAATATGAGATATTCTTCCCCACCGTTTATGAAATAAAATCCACTAATTTTTATCTATTTTTTTTTCTTTTTTTTTTTCAGATTGTGGGAGTTCAAAAGGTGACCGTATCTCTTTCCATTTACATAAGATGTGAAATCGAAGCTCTACACTCCTTCGCCTTCCCTGGCCTGAGAGTAAGTATTCACTCCCTTTTTCATATCAGAGATATTTGTGTTATTATGGAATGATGGAAAATCAATCAATCAACCAATGAGAAATCGCCTTTGACTTATTTCGACATCATAGGCCAAGCTCCGATTTTTGTGTTCTAAACTGCCGCGAATTTCATCTAAAGAACTGGCATATAAAATATATTTTATTACTGATATTTCCCGGGGATATTAATGCTGAGAAATAGGGTGGTGGCTAACTTCACATTCCCACCATCTATGAAGCCTCGTTAAGAGGCAAGGAGACTTCAAGTCATTATATATATATATATATATATATATATATATATATATATATATATATATACTGTATATATATATATATACATACTGTATATATATATATATATATATATATATATATATATACTGTATAGGTACTGTAGTAGGTAGTAGGTTGGCCTGGGCACCAGCCTCCCGTTGAGATACTACCGCTAGAGAGTTATGGGGTCCTTTGACTGGCCAGACAGTACTACATAGGACCCTTCTCTCTGGTTACGGTTCTTTCCCTTTGCCTACACAGACACCGAATAGTCTGGCCTATCCTTTACAGATTCTCCTCTGTCCTCATACACCTGACAACACTGTGATTACTAGACAATTCTTCTTCACCCAAGGGATTAACTACTGCACTGTAATTGTTCAGTGACTACTTTCCTCTTGGTAAGGGTAGAAGAGACTCTTTAGCTATGGTAAGCAGCTCTTCTAGGAGAAGGACACTCCAAAATCAAACCATTGTTCTCTATTCTTGGGTAGTGCCACAGCCTCTGTACCATGGTCTTATCTGCCTTGGGTTAGAGTTCTCTTGCTTGAGGGTACACTTGGGCACACTTTTCTATCTAGTTTCTCTTCCTCTTGTTCTGTTAAAGTTTTTATAGTTTAAATAGGAAATATTTATTTTAATATTGTTACTATTCCTAAAATGTTCTATTTTTCCTTATTTCCTTATTTCCTTTCTTCACTGGGCTATTTTCCCTGTTGGGGCCCCTGGGCTTATAGCATCCTGCTTTTCCACCTAGGGTTGTAGCTTAGCATTTAATAATAATAATAATAATAATAATAATAATAATATATATATACATACATATATATATATGTATATATATATATATATATATATATATATATATATATATATGTATGTATATATATATGAATTCAAGGAATGGCTATGGAGTAAGAATCGCTCATAGGATTATTAGTGAAATCTCGACTGGGGCAAAGAAGCAGCAGCATATACCCATCAAGAAGAGAGATGGATCTGTTATAAAAATAAAAGATGAAGAAAGACAACGTTGGATTGAATACTTTAGTGAGGTCATGGTCTTTAGAATTAGAGTTTAGTGATAGATTGAAAACAATGCAATTCCGATAATGGCTAGGTTAAGTAAAATTTGGAAATCAAATCGCCTGAAATTACACATAAAAATCAGACTATATATCAGTTTAGTGAGATCGGTGTTACTGCATGGACATGAATCGTGGTATAACAATGAAACAATCTCCAGTAGATTAAGTAGATTTAAGAAAAAGCCCTTAGAAGGATATTGGGAGTTAAATGATAGGACAGGATTAGAAATGAAACTATAATAGATTACTCGTGCCATATGTGGATGAGATCATGATGATGGGTAGATGGAGATGGTTTGGCAAACTCTTCCCACTCCCCAAGAGAGATTAGTTCACCAATCTTTCATCTGGGCTCCAAAAGGCACTAGAAGAGTTGGAATACCTAGGCCTACGTGGCTGAGGACTATGAAGTTAGAAGTAGGAGATGATGAATGGAGAAGTATTGAATTAAAAGCCCAAGATAAGTCGACTGGCGAAATCTAACCAAGGTCCTTTGCATTAATAGCCGTAGGAGATGATGATGATGAGTATATATATATATATATATATATATACATATATATACACACATATATATATAATTATATACATACATATATATATATATATATATATATATATATATATATATATATATATATATATATATATATATATACACACGCACAAACACACACACACACACACACACACACACACACACACATATATATATATATATATATATATATATATGTGTGTGTGTGTGTGTGTTTGTGCGTGTGTACATATATATATATATATATATATATATATATATATATATATATACATATATATATATATATATATACATATATATATATATATATATATATATATATAACGGATTTTGAGCGAAGCGAAAAATCTATTTTTGGGCTCAAGCCATGTCGTCCTGATGGAAGTTCCTATAGGGTAGCTTCCTAGGGTATATTACAACTACGGCGATATTCCCAGAGAATTTACCTTAAGGTACCAGAATTCTAACTCCTGGAGCGAGTATCCCTCGTGAAAGGGATATCGCGACATATCAGAGGACGTATTCTAGACACGTCACATGGCAATCTACGACCTGAACAGAGATTCGTCTCGTAGGAGGGAGATTGACGAGATACGAATTCGGGAAAGAAAAAGGGGAGCCGCTCCCAAGGCTTCCCTATCCCCCGATTCGTATGCGTGCCTGGCGCCAATCCTGGCGCCATCTGTATTCCTTTTTGCGTAGCTTAACAACTCGGTGTTTTTTCCTGTTTTTCTCGCAAATCTTGGATTTATTCAGCTTTTCATGGCTTCTTCGTCTTCGTTGACCTCGGATAAGTTGAGTATAGTGTCTGTTATGTATAAATGTAGGCTCTTGGTAAAATTTTGAGTGATTAATAGGATTAA
Source organism: Palaemon carinicauda (assembly GCF_036898095.1). Classification (NCBI taxonomy): domain Eukaryota; kingdom Metazoa; phylum Arthropoda; class Malacostraca; order Decapoda; family Palaemonidae; genus Palaemon; species Palaemon carinicauda. The sequence goes on along the minus strand of NC_090762.1, from coordinate 57,055,619 downwards.
TCTTTGATACAAGAGCCGTAGCCTACCAGAGGTGTCCTGGACACTGTCACTCGCTAGGTATAAATTAGTTAGTCAGAGTGACATTCCTGGTTGTTTTGCTTAATAAATTTTAGCTATTTAGCTTTACATAGGATTTCCTTTCGTGCTTAGTATTATTTGGCGAAGTATTCGCCATTCTGGCCTACGCTAGGCCATGTAGCCTAGTCGTTTGGTCCTAGTACTTAATGCATGATTTTGGTTTTTCCGAGTGTAATTAAAATTTTATTGAAGCTTTAGGCTATATTTTATACATTTTAGACTGTGTGGAATATTTCCAAGATTGTATACGTGAGAGTTTCGGTGAATCAGGTAATCGATTCTCTTGGTGCCTAGGCTAATTGCTTATGGAGCCTTAGTATACTTTATTATACTCCCCGGTTGCTTTCTTTTCTTCGGAGAAGGTATGCAATCCCTTTCCCTCTGTTTAAGCCTTGGGCTTATCCCTAAGTGGTTTTTTCCGAATTTATTTTCGATAAAACTATACTAGGGTGTTACTGTACCTTCCTGTTCCAGCAGAGTCTGGTTCAAAGAGGGACAGAACAACAGAGTTTTTAGTCTGAGTCCGTGTTGTCTGGCTTGGGGCAGAGTCTCCCTCGCTGACCTAACACTTACAAAGGGAGCTTAGCTCCCTTAGGTCACTATCGAAGGTTTCTGTAGTTATGATTCCTTCTTGTGTGATCGACCAGACTAAGTCCTATTGCTGTTCTCGGGGAGGATAAAATCTTCCCTTGGGAGTAGCAACGCCTTCCTTGCTTTGGTGCTCTGGAAGCTGGCAGGTATTATACTACTGTGCTGGCCCTTTCCCTTAGATCTCCCTTAGGCTAAGACAAAGTTCTTGGCTGCGGGTGATCTGTCACTAAAGCAAGGTTGGCAGGACCCTCTTGTCCCTTCCCCCTCTATCTCCGTAATGGCCTAGCCATTACTGTACTGTACCTTGCCGGCCGGCAGAGCTGGCCGGCAGGGGTATTACTGTACTGTATGTCATTCTACTTCTGGACCTAGTATAGGTTGGGATGTGGAATTGACTAAGCCCATTGCCGGCCGGCAGAGATGCTGGACGGCAAGGGTCTTATGTTTTCGAGTGCTGCCCGGACCTCTCTTGGTCCCTCATCCATGCCTGCCGGCAGAGCCGGACGGCATTGATCAAGGAAGCCTGAATTAAGTTTCTCCCCTTCCTTATATGCACTCTTTCGGTTGCCGGGCTTGGGGGGTTGTGTACACTCTTATCCCGGCATCCATTCTATTTTCTTCTAGTGCTGTACCTGTCCCGGCTGCCGGCCTATGAGGCCGGCAGCCGGGCAGGTGTAGTCTTCTGGTTCTTTTGCTGCCGGCTGGCATCGGTCTTGTACCTTTGCCGGCCGGCTTATGTCAGTCCTTGTCTGCCGGTCACCAAGAGTGTGGCCGGCAGCTGGGTACTACCTTGTGTAGTTGCTGGCCGGCAATCATTGCCGGCCAACACTGGCTGTTGCTGGCCGGCAGCTGCTGCCGCCAGCACAGGCATTTGAACCAGAGGGCTGCCGCCCTATAGCTGTTAAGTAGTATACTTTAAAGCTAATTGTGGTGTGTGCCGGCCGGCAAAGGCAGGCCGGCACACATCCTCCTATACTGTACTAGTATTCTTCTGTATAGCATATACAGTAAGAAGAAAACTATAGTAAAAGTTTAGGTACAGCACTGTATCTTCTAACACTATTGTGTTTTCTTGCACGGCCCTTTGCTGTTGCCTTCAGACAAGAAGCAGAGTTCTTCCCTGTCTATTATCCCGGATTTTAAAATCATTGCCTAGGTGTGAGCTCCACCTGTTTCCTCTGGAAACTTTGCACTGGTTACTCTAGTAGAGATAAACCATTTTGATTTTATTATCTGGAAGGCTGCAGCAATGGGTTGTGAGGGAAACACAAGTGTGTGTCTTTAATTTCTGAATTGTTATGCTATACTATGCATATCCAGTGATACATAGTTCACTTGATACTCATGGAAATTTCTTCTCTTTACAGAAGGACACTCCGAAGTGGGGAAGTGCTTTCTGCAATGTCAGCAGCAAGAACCTCTGCGGACATGAGTTTTGTAGGAGACACGCAGCATACGCTGTCTCCAAGGATGATCTCCGGTATTGGGACCCTCAGGTATGTACTGTGTGCACTAACCTGATTAATGAGACATTTAAATAGCTAGGAAGAAGCTTCGTACCTGGGTAAGGGGCTTCCAAAAGTACACTTCTGGCCCTTATCTTCCAAGTGAGAAGATGAGGGCGTATCTTTTCCCTAAGGCATCAGCTGATGCAGTGATTCCCCAGCCTCAAGAGGAGATCCCCTAAGTTCAGATCCAGGTGGATGCTGAAGTCGCGGTCGCGATGCAAGACATCCAGCTAAATGACAGGATATCTGATGTGGACGGGTGTCAGGAGGAAGACCTCCTTGCAGAAGCCCAGGATGAAGTTCAAGTCCCTCTACATCGGCCGGTCTCCCAGTAGAGCTGGGACAGGCCCTCTCTTCTATTGTTGGAATGATCCAACAAATGCAGAAGGAGAATCAGGAGAAGGCGGCTGCAATGGAACTGCGAATGCAGTGCCTTGCAGAATCACATGGGCCCCAGAAAAGCTCAATGTGAAAGACCTTCCTTTGTGCTCGGATGCTAACCCATGGAGGTATGCTGAGCACATGTCGATGACGACTGGAAAGATCGTCATCTCGGATATGCTGGGCTCAGTTCCCCTGGAGGGTGGAATTCTGGCCCAGCAAGGCACCATATCCGGACTGTTATGTCCGGCTGAGGAAGGAACCAGCTTCAAAGGAGGAGGCAGAGCCGAAGGAGGTCATAGTGATGACCATGCTAAGGCTCAAGCTCTACTTTCATCTTCGATGAAAGAGAGGGGCTTCTCTAACTCAAAGGTAGCTGCATTGAATAGGAAGCTCCCTTCCTTTGTGTCCTCGCCTACTAGAGCCTTCCCCCTTTTACAGAAAGGGTTTCTGGCTGTACTAAAAGCAATCGAGGCCGGCAAGTCTTGCCCCTCCCTAGAGGAGTGTAAACCCTTGTCGCTGGCCCTGCCTATGGACCACAAAGATTGGAAGGACGTCCATCTTACGTTCTAAGTGGGAAAGTTGGAGGCTGATATTGCCGGACGTCAGTTCGGCAAGGACCTCCCTAAGCTGTCTGACTTTCTTTTGCGAAGTGAGTTCGATACAAAAGAAAGACTGACTGCCTCAATGTCTCTTCAGACTACTCTCGAGACGATGGCAAGTGACCCCAAGGTCCATGAAATGTTCATGGTAGTGGCCAAGCCTCATCTGGCCACAGTGACGAAGGACCTTTATGGCTTCGTCAAGGCAAGGAGAGCTTGTAGGGAGTTCGTGTTTACCTCGGCTACAGTGAGGCACGAGCTAAAGAAATTAATCTCCTCCAACATTTGGGGAAAAGACCTTTTTCCCTACCGACTTGGTCAAAGAAGTTTTTGATAAAGCCACCTTGGAGAATAGAAACCTTCTCCAGAAGTGGGACCTGGCTATCAAAAGAAAGTCTTCCCCGGATGAGGGTCCTCAACCAAAGAGGAAGACTATGAGGACTAGGCTACCGTCTCGGCCAGCCAAGCCTCTTAGACAGCAACAGCAACTGCAATTGCCATTGCCCCCAGTGCCCCAGATCGTGGCACAAACCCCGACCACCTTTCAGTGGGTACCCCAGGCCGTGTCGACACAGTCCACGGCTTTCACCCCAGCGTTCGAAGGGCAGTCTACTTCCTTCCGAGCAAAGCCTAGAGGAGCAGCCAGAGGCTCGTCTAGACGCCCCTCAAGGGGAAGGGGATTCAGGGGTGGTCGTGGTCAGGAAGGCAAGACCTCAGGACGGCAGTCCAAGTGAGGTGATACCGGTAGGAGGGAGACTTCTGAAATTTCGGGATCGGTGGACCTTCGATCCCTGGGCCCACAGCCTACTCAAGAATGGATTGGGCGGGAGCTGGTACAGCACTCCACCCCCGTACCTTCGGTTTTTCCAACACTCCACCCCCGTTATGGAGGAGTACGTTCAAGAACGGTTGGAGAAAAAGGGTGAAGCCCATCAATTTCTAAGGGAGGCTGTTTTGTGTTCCCAAGAAAGACTCGGAAAAGCTCAGAGTCATTCTGGACTTGTCGCCACTTAACAAGTTCATAGTGAATTGCAAATTCAAAATGCTAACACTGCAACACATAAGGACCTTACTGCCCAAGAGGGCATATTCCGTCTCTATAGACTTGTCAGATGCCTACTGGCACATTCCAATTAGCCATCGACTCTCCCCCTACCTAGGGTTCAGGCTACAGCGAAGACTATACGCCTTCGGAGCCATGCCATTCGGGCTAAACATAGCCCCAAGGATTTTTACGAAGCTTGCGAGCGTAGCTCTCAAACAATTTCGCCTAAAGGGAATTCAGGTAGTAGCCTACCTGGACGACTGGTTGGTGTGGGCAGCATCCGAGACAGAATGCTTGCAAGCTTCCAGTCAGTGATCCAGTTCCTAGAGTACCTAGGCTTCAAGATCAACAGAAAAAGTCTCGACTTTCTCCATCTCAAAAGTTCCAGTGGCTAAGATCCACTGGGACCTTTTGTCACACAGTTTCTCCACCCCAGCGAAGAAAAGGAAGGAGATAGCGGGTTCTGTCAAGAGACTTCAAGATTCCGAAAGGATATCAAGACACGAGCAGGAGAGAGTACTGCGCTCTCTCCAGTTTGCTTCGGTGACAGACCCAGTGCTAAGAGCACAGCTAAAGGATGCAATCGGAGTTTGGAGAAGTTATGCATCAAACGCGTGAAGAGATCTGAGAAGACCAGCCGCTTCGGCTAAGTACTCTTCTCAGGCCTTGGTCCCAAGCCAGACATCTAAAGAAGTCAGGTTCTTCTTCAGCCACCTCCCCCGTCGGTGACGATTCACTCAGACGCCTCAAAGGAGGGATGGGGAGGTCACTCTCATCGGAAAAAAGTCCAGGGGACTTGGTCCAGGCTATTCAAGACCTTTCTCATAAAACTTTCTAGAAGCTAGGGCAGTGCTCCTTACCTTAAAGAAAGTCTCCCCGCGTCATTCGTTCCACATAAAGTGGTAATAGACAGCGAGGTAGTTGTAAGATACTTGAATTGACAAGGATCGAGGTCACCACCTCTCAACCAGGTGATGTTGGCCGTCTTCCGATTGGCGGAAAAGAAGAAGTGGTACCTGTCGGCAGTTCACCTTCAAGGAGTCCGCAATGTGACAGCGGACGCTCTATCCAGGTTCACACCGATAGAGTCGGAATGGTCCTTAGACGCAGGATCATTCTCCTTCATTCTGAATCAGTCCCAGAACTGCAGATAGACCTCTTTGCGACGAAAGACAACAAGAAGTTGCCCCTGTACGTGCCCCGTACGAGGACCCCTTAGCGGAAGCAGTGGACGCGATGTCCCTCGACTGGAACAGATGGTCCAAGATTTATCTGTTCCCTCCTCACAACCTTCTGTTGAGGGTCCTCAACAAACTGAGATCCTTCAAAGGGTAGCGGCAATAGTGGCCCACAAGTGGCCGAACAGCGTGTGGTTCCTCCTGGCATTGGAACTGTAGCTGAAGTTTGTACCACTACCAGATCCAGTTCTGACCCAGCGAGTCCAGAAGTCAACTGTCTGCGCTTCATTACAGAAAACCTGGACCCTGCAGTTCATGATTTTCTCTCCCTAGCGGTGAGAAAGCGTTTCGGGATTTCGAAAGCCAGTATAGACTTCATTGAGGAATATAAATGCAAATCTACTAGAAGGCAATATGAGTCATCTTGGAGAAAATGGGTGGCCTTTTGTCAAGGCGAAGATTCCGCAGGAGATCTTGACAGACTTCTGCTTATCTTTTTTCCCCACCTCCATGGTCAAGGGTTGGCAGCGAACACGATTTCAGCGTGTAAGTCTGCTTTGACAAGACCCATTCTATATGCCTTCCAGGTCGACCTAGGTAACGAGATCTTTAATAAAGTCCCGAAAGCCTGTGCTAGGCTCAGACCTTCAGCACCTCCAAAGCCCATTTCATGGTCTTTAGACAAGTTCTTCATTTCGCTTCTCTGTTGAGCAATGAAGAATGTACGTTAAAGGATTTGACACAAAAAGTTATTTTCCTAATTTGCACTCGCGTCCGGGGCCAGGGTTAGTGAAATTGTAGCCTCTCGAGAGAGGCAGGTCGTGTTCAGTTCCTGGATGGGGAAGAACTGAACCTGTTTCCGGATCCTACGTTTCTCGCCAAGAATGAGTTACCCACCAACAGGTGGGGTCCCTGGAGAATCTGCCCTCTGAAAGAAGATGCATCTCTATGTCCAGTAGAATGCCTAAAGGTCTATCTTCATAGAACTTCAGACTTCAAGGGTGGTCAACTATTCAGGGGAGAAACATCAGGCTCAAATTTATCTCTGAATCAACTCAGAGCAAAAATCACATATTTTATTCGCAGAGCGGATCCTGACAATACACCCGCAGGTCACGATCCGAGGAAAGTTGCCTCATTCTTAAATTTCTTTAATTGCATGGATTTTGAACATCTCCGTTCATACACTGGCTGGAAGTCTTCCAGAGTGTTCTTTCGCCACTATGCGAAGCAAGTAGAGGAACTAAAAGAGATCTGTGGTAGCAGTGGGTCGCGGTGTTAACCCTACTGTTTAACTCTGCGAGGAACAGTGGTCTTAATTGGGACGATTAATTCCAGGGTGAGTGTGTAGTTACATACTGTACTACAAACTAAGTGAGGGCACTGTGTTGCCCATCCAGACTGTTCCATTTCCGAAGGTGAACCTAGCATAAGTGCAGACATGTGTGCCCAGCGTTTCTAACGCTAATGTCATTGATTTGTAATACAGGCTTTTATGACTTTGATACCTCGGTATCTTAAAAGTGGCATCTAATGTTTTTCTTTCAGACAAACAAGCCCTGTTTACTATCATACTTATGCTTAAAGTTTTGGGTTATCCTCTTCTTATATATATATATATATATATATATATATATATATATATATATAATTGTGGTTAACCTGTCTATTTATTGCCTGTCAATAATCTGGTTCTTGAGAACCTTGCGTCTCCTTCACCTGTGTCAATTTACTGGTATAATTGAGCATTCATTCTATGTACCTTATCTGGGATAATTCTAATAGAATTGTTCCTTTATGCAAGCTATGTTGCATTGGTTTTCCTCCTATGCGGATATAAAACCTTTGTCCAATACAAGTATTGTGCGGAAAACTGGTCGATATTTCATATTGACGCAGTGGTCCTTTACAAACTATGCTTTACTTAATATAGGGCGAGACCACTATATTAGCTTGCCTGGTATTCGTACATAGATATATGTACTCTTCGAGACTTTTCCAGAGTCTAGTAGGACTCTTCCCTGTAGGGGGCAGGAAGCTCTAACATAGTTTATAGTTAGTTGAAAAGATGTATAACGGTAACATCTTAGGTCTCTAGGTCTAGTCGACCGGGAAAAAATTACCTCCGGGGAGTACGGCACGTTCTGAGAATCCACAGATACAGTAATGCTCTGGTACACTTCCATCAGGACGACATGGCTTGAGCCCAAAAAACGGATTTTGAGCGAAGCGAAAAATCTATTTTTGGGTGAGATAGCCATGTCGTCCTGATGGACCCGCCCTTGCCTTTCTAAGAAAGGGCTGTAGGACCCCTCCCTACATACAGTATCTGTAGCACCTCGTGTACGCTACAAGGAATACAGATGGCGCCAGGATTGGCGCCAGGCACGCATACGAATCGGGGGATAGGGAAGCCTTGGGAGCGGCTCCCCTTTTTCTTTCCCGAATTCGTATCTCGTCAATCTCCCTCCTACGAGACGAATCTCTGTTCAGGTCGTAGATTGCCATGTGACGTGTCTAGAATACGTCCTCTGATATGTCGCGATATCCCTTTCACGAGGGATACTCGCTCCAGGAGTTAGAATTCTGGTACCTTAAGGTAAATTCTCTGGGAATATCGCCGTAGTTGTAATATACCCTAGGAAGCTACCCTATAGGAACTTCCATCAGGACGACATGGCTATCTCACCCAAAAATAGATTTTTCGCTTCGCTCAAAATCCGTTATATATATATATATGTATATATATATATATATGTATGTATATAATTATATATATATGTGTGTATATATATATGTCTGTATATATGTGTATACATATATATATGTATATATATATGTATATATATATGTATATATATATACTGTATATATATATATTATGTATATGTATATATATATATATATATATATATATATATATATATATATATATATGTATATATATATATATATATATATATATATATATATTTATTAATTTATTCATTAATGTGCGTATATGTGAACATATATACATATGTATATATTATATGTAAGAAAATGTAATGTGTCAAGTCACTTAAGTCTATTTTTACCGACGAATAATTAACTTATGTTATATTAAAAGCTGACAAAGATAATTGCCGAACAAAACTGATATTGTTTGAGAAGAGAAATGAAGAGATAATACAAGGACCAATTTATGTAACTTCATCATTTGGATAATTATATACTCCAGTGTGTTGAAATTATCAAGATGAAACGATTTTCTATCTTTTTCATAGCAGGTGTTTATATTAGACAGTTTAAACGTAGTCAAAGGAAGGATTTTAATTATTATTCATGTTAAGTTATTCGATAAAACATGATTTCAAGAATTTCAAAACTTTTCCCCTTTAAATATTAAAACTAGCCCCAAGTTGTAGATGATTTTCAAGGGTCAAGTTTTTTTAATTGTAACGATTAACTACATACAACATGAAGTTAATGTTACAGTACCGTTTATGTAGAAAAGAGTCCCGAATGAATATGAATGAATTTTCAGAGGAGACAAAAGAATAACAATAGAGTAAAGAAATAACAATATTGAAGTTGAAATAAGGTGTCAGTGCATTTTTTGAGAGGAGACGTAAGGTTTTCATTTCTAAGGATTTCACTTTATATTTTTTGTCCTTGGCATTTCTTTTCTGTTCTGGGTTGCTTTCCCTTTTGAAACTGTTGGACTTGTAGGTTTTTTTTCAATTAGGGGTGCTATTTAGCTTGTGAATATGAGAATAACGAAGATACTGGATCGCAAAAGACGGTGATGATGATTTGATGACGACATTCATCTTGGTTCTGACAATTGAGAACAAACTTATGACTCACATACTAGAACTGAACAACCTTTTCAACGACTTCCAAGTCGAACCACGAACCGTAGACCCCTTTAGGCCAAGGATGAGCAAAGACTTGCAATGGCGACATGACATGCAATTGCAAAGAGAGAA
>NC_090762.1:57026265-57036265 GCF_036898095.1 Palaemon carinicauda | reverse complement strand
TGACTTAGAAACTGATGACCAAGTTAGAGAAGCGGTAGATTGTAGGAGACCCTTAGAAGTCTGTAACACCTCAGCCATTCTCTACAGGGTGAGGAAGATATAGATGAGGACGTTATATAGCTCAAAGCAAGTTAAAATACATATTTACTTCTGTACTCACACCCATTTCTTCTTATTTCGGCCTTATTAGTCCCACTATATAGCAGGGTCAGTTACTGGAGTCAACTTTCACTATTTATTTCTCTTCCCCAGTCCTGCCTCACCCATATCCTTCCTCACCACATCCATTCATTTTATCTGCTAACGCCTCACACTCCTCCCCCTTACTAGTATATTTTTAGCCCTCTTAATTGTTTCTACCTCCTCCCTTATTATATGGCCATAATATCCCAGACGAACTTCCCGAGCCTTATTTTCTACGTTACATATACCACACATTCTTGTTATACCTTGACACTCTCTTCTTTCCGGTAGTAATACTCCAGCAATCCATTTCATGATCCTAATCTTGGTTCTTTGCAACAGTCCCTCCTCCCCCCCCCCCTCTTTAAGTGCTCAAGTTTCGGCCGCATATGATAGTACGGACACTATAACTCTTATAGGTCTTCATTTTGAGTCTTTAATAAACAATACTATTGTCAATTTCTTTTAGTGATGCAGATTTGCACCGACTCGCAGCGGTGCCCTTTTAGCTCGGAAAAGTTTCCTGATCGCTGATTGGTTGGACGAGATAATTCTAACCAATCAGCGATCAGGAAACTTTTCGGAGCTAAAATGGCACCGCTGCGAGTCGGTGCAAATCTGCCTCGATAAAAGAAATGGACTAAAGTTGCTACTCTCCATTTTCTCCATGCATATATCACTCACAGCTTTCTCAGTACCCCTCCCTCCTCTGTTATTATTGATCTCGAGTAGTTGAACTCATTGTTCTGTTTTACCATCTTCCACTTCAGTGTTTACTTCCTCGTGTCCTTTTCTAATACTAACCATTAAGTTAGTCTTTACAATGCTCACGTTCAATCCTTAAAGTTTTACTTCTGTGTCTATAATGACTAGATCATCGGTTTCCACATTTCGTCGTTGTTCCTTAATTCTGATGACAAACAGGAATGAACTCTTGAGAAGATCCCTGATGGAGGCCAACCTTCGCAGGCAATGCCTCACTGTCCCCACGTTTTGTCTGTCTCATAGTTCTTGCTCCTTCATACACCATCCTCACTAACCTTATCAACTTCTCCAGTACTCCTCTCTTACTTAAACAGATTAGAAGTCTGTCATATGCCTTTTCAAGATTCATAAAACACACGTAAACTTTCCACTTTCCTAGTCTTGATAAAAAGATAACATTCGTTGTCCTCTTTCCTATCATAAACCGAAACAGCTGCTTGCGTATATCTATTAACTGTCAACCATCCTTCTACTACACTTTCTAGTATCATATCCACGTCGCACCTTATCTAATAAACGCTTCCATATTCCATGGCCTATAACCACAGACAAGCCAACCCCCTTGAAATAAGAACAATAGGAAAAATCCCCGCTCTGTTCGTCTTCTTTGATGAATGTGATTTTTGTTTTTTGATTTTTGTTTTTTCGGTTTTTTTTCATTGCATATGCAATTGAATATGCACATTTGGTAAATGTGCAGTTTTATGGAAAATGCTGAGAAAATTTCACATATTCACTTTATGACGTAATCTCTGGAATTAGGACGAAGAATAGAATCAGGATTCGAGATACCTTATACATTAAAAAAAAAAATCTTGTTGAGTAAAAATCAATCTTTAACTGCTGAACTAAATATTCCAACAATTTAGGTTATGCCCAAATATTCCTTCTAGTCTCTATGAAAAGCCGAATGCATTAAATTAATACTTAATAACGAGCATCCATCGTATAAAAATGAAATGGCACGAATAGCCTCTACTGACTTAAGCGTCCAGCTCTGCCACGTTACCTGGCTTTTTTCGGAAGTGTGGACGAATCTCCTCCAGATTTGTAAGGATTATTGGGTGTGCGGACATCAATCACGGGTCAGATCGCTTTTAGGCCCTGTGCATGCACTTTGTATACTGGAGGATTTCCCATTTCTCTCTCTCTCTCTCTCTCTCTCTCTCTCTCTCTCTCTAACAGGTTATTTTTACCCTTTCGGAAGTAAATTTTCTCTCTTCCTACTAATATTGCTTAATCCTTTTCATCACATAATTCTCTCTCTCTCTCTCTCTCTCTCTCTCTCTCTCTCTCAAACAGGCTATTTTTACTCTTTCGGAAGTAAATTTTCTCTCTTCCTACTAATATTGCTTAATCCTTTTCATCACATAATTATCTCTCTCTCTCTCTCTCTCTCTCTCTCTCTCTCTCTCTCTCTCTCTAACAGGTTATTTTTACCCTTTCGGAAGTAAATTTTCTCTCTTCCTACTAATATTGCTTAATCCTTTTCATCACATAATTATCTCTCTCTCTCTCTCTCTCTCTCTCTCTCTCTCTCTCTCTCTATCAAACAGGCTATTTTTACTCTTTCGGAAGTAAATTTTCTCTCTTCCTACTAATATTGCTTAATCCTTTTCATCACATAATTATCTCTCTCTCTCTCTCTCTCTCTCTCTCTCTCTCTAACAGGTTATTTTTACCCTTTCGGAAGTAAATTTTCTCTCTTCCTACTAATATTGCTTAATCCTTTTCATCACATAATTCTCTCTCTCTCTCTCTCTCTCTCTCTCTCTCTCTAACAGGTTATTTTTACCCTTTCGGAAGTAAATTTTCTCTCTTCCTACTAATATTGCTTAATCCTTTTCATCACATAATTCTCTCTCTCTCTCTCTCTCTCTCTCTCTCTCTCTCTCTCTCTGTATATATATATATATGTATAGATATATATAGATATTTATATATAAGTATATATATTTATATATATAGATATAGATATAGATGTAGATATATATATAGATATATATATATATATAGATAGATATTTATATATATAGATATATATAGATATATATATATATATATATATAGATAGATAGATAGATAGATAGATAGATATATAGATATAGATGTATATATATATATATATATATATAGATAGATAGATGGATACATATAGATATGTAGATATATATATATATATATATATATATATTATATATATATATGTATATATATAGGTGTGTGTATATATATATATATATATATAGTTTTATATATATACACCTATATATCTATATATCTATATCTATCTATCTATCTATCTATATATCTATATCTATCTATCTATCTATCTATCTATATATATATATATATAATATATATATATATATATAATATATATATATATATATATATACACACACCTACCTCTCTCTCTCTCTCTCTCTCTGTCTCTCTCTCTCTCTCTCTCTCTCTCTCTCTCTCTCTCTATATATATATATATATACATGTGTGTATATATGTGTGTATATATATATATATATATATATATAACACATGCATACACATTTATATATTTTTGAATAAATACTTAAATGTATGTATATATATGTGTGCATGTGCGTATGCGTGTGTCATTCAATGTATTTATTTTTTCTATCTACCTAATTACTACGAATGAATTTCAAGCTCTCTCTCTCTCTCTCTCTCTCTCTCTCTCTCTCTCTCTCTCTCTCTCAAAATAATAATTTAAATTACCTTTTTGTGTGAGAGGTGTTGGCAGGAACTCTATAAAAGACTAGAAGCCAAAAATACATAAAAGGAAAAAGTGCAGCGAAGTATCGAAAAGAATAAAAATACGAGGAAAAATGATAAAAAGTGATAGAAGCCATAAAGATTTGAATTTTGAAAAGAAAACGGATGCTGTTTTTAAAAAAAAATGTGAAAAGAATGAAAAGATATGATTTTTTTTTTATTCGTATCACTAACCCAGGAGATAACATGGGTTCCCGTATCCCCCACTGTAGCCTGTACTCGTCCCCATAGTAAAGCACACACAAGCACTCACGCTTGCACATGCAAAAAGGTTTGTGTGCAGCCTCCATACATGGGTGCTCCCACTTGGGGGTAAGGGGGCCACTTGCCCCCCAAAAAATCCTAGAAAAATTATAATTACATATATATATATATATATATATATACATATATTTATATATAATTATATATATATATATATATATATATATTATATAATTATAATATATATATATATATTTATATATATATATATATATTTATATAATTATAATATATATATATATATATATATATATATTTATATATATATATATATATATATATTTTTTTTTTTACATATATATTTATATATATATATATATTTATATATATAATTATATATATATATATTTATATATATATATATATATATATATATATATATATATATATATGAAAAAAAAACTTATTTAAAAGTGCCCAGTGAAAAAGTTAATTGTCCTTTATTTTTTTCTTCATTGCATCTTTCTTCACTTTAATTACTGGCATCAATTCCACTGTACTGTATATGTTTGTGTGTATATATATATATATATATATATATATCTATCATCGTCATCATCATCATCATCAGCTGTGACTAGTCCCCTGAAGAAAAAAAGGCCTCAGACATGCCCTTCTAGTGGCTTCCGTTTATGGTTTTCCTGTGCCAGTCCACTTCCGCAAACTTTCGTAGTTCGTCAATAATCGTCTTCTCTTCTTTACCCTACTTCTTTTACATTCTCATTATATGCCCTGCCCATGTCCATTTTTTCTTACATGTTGTTAGAATCTCCTCTACTTTAGTTTGATCTGGTATCATGTTGCTCTTTTTCTGTCTGTTAATTTTATTCCCATCATTATTCTTTCCATAGCTCTTTGAGTTGTAACTAGTTTGTGTTTTAAGGCTTTAGTAAGGCTCCAAGTTGCTGATGCATAAGTTAATACTGGTAGGACCATCTCATTAAATACTTTAATGTTTAGAGAGAATGGCTTTTTACTTTTCATAATCATATTTTATTTACCAAATGCTCTTTGTCCCATGCTTATCCTTTTAATTTCGGTCTCGTGTCCTGGGGAAACACTTAGTGTCTTTCCTACTGTAAGCACGTGTATTAGTTAACAATCTCTAGTGGCTCGTCCATAACTCTTATTTGTTGTGTGTCTGCATTTTCATTAAGCATTGTCTTAGTTTTACTCATATTCATTTTCAGTTCTACATTCCTGTTTTTTCTTTTGAAATATTCTCTCAACTTTTGTAATTCCTCCCATGATTCACAAAACAATATATAATTGCTTTATTCTTTAATGAAATCTAGTTACGGGTACTGTTTTTGGAATTAGACTGGCAGTTCAAATATTCATAAGTATTCCCCCCAAGGAAAATATACCTTGGGTATATTCAAGTTAAGTGCCTGGTCTCGGTCGCGGTGTTTTAATTTTTGTTGGTGTTCACTCTATAACAATATTATATCTAAAGCAATTCATGCCTAATGATCACTGGTCACTATAAATATCTATTAAATCTCAGGGAATACAATCTCTCTCATACTGGAACGTTGTTGGAAATATAGATGGTCGATAGATATATCATGCACAACAGTACAGATAGGATTAATTATATTGAGGACCCTATGATCGCTGGTAGTTTGAAACGTCCATAAATCCAGGAATTCTATGAAGTGGAAGGTCATTGGTCCGGAGAAACCTAAACGATAAAAACACCTTAGGACACGAGTACTCTATGGCCTATGGCCGCTAGTCTTCACAAACCTCCATTAGAGTTACGGAACTATAAAGCCACAGCTACTGGATGGTCGCTGGTCGTTACAAACCTCGATTTACTAAACATTTTGGGCTAAATATACTTAATGCTCGCTGGTCATTAGAAAACTAACCAAAAATTCAGGAAATTTAAAGCCATTGGTTCTCGATGGTAGTTGTTGGAACCAGGAATTTTGTGACTGATATCACTTCATGAAGCAGTTTCATTTATCAGAAATTGTGATTATAAATAATTGGAAGAAGCCTTGTGTTTAAATGTAGTTGCTGCTGAGTATTAGTATTAGTTCAAAGTTTTTTCTGCTTTTTTTCTATCTTTTATTTTATAATTTTTCATATTATTCATTTATTTTACTTCTAGAAAGATTTTAGGTTCTTTTTAACTGTTATTAAAATGTTTTATTTTAATTGTTGATTACTTTTCTTGTTGTGTCCTTATTTCCTTTCCTCACTAGGCTATTTTCCTTGTTGGAGCCCTCGAGCTTATAGCATTCTGCTTTTCCAACTGGGGTTGAAGATTAGCAAATAATAATAATAATAATAATAATAATAATAATAATATTGTCTTTTGTATTGATTACAGTACTTTCATTTATCTTCTATAGTATCTAACTTCCCTTTTTGTGAATCGGCAGCTGAGTTATCTAAAGTGACATTATGTACAGTTTTTTGTTTACGGTCAACAACAAACTTATTCTTCTATGACCAAGAACAAAGTACATTTTTTTTTCAAGAACTGAGAACGTAATGTTTCCAAAGCTCAGAAAATTGTGAAGGAATTTGGATTAGTTAATGAAAAAACTAAAAGCCCGACAAAATCATTAATATTCGAAGTAGCTAGACTATGAGTATAAGTCAAAAGTTTTGGACTCTTCAATAAAAAATTCATCATTAAGCTTCGTGGCTTAATCTTTTTGTCTTGGAATATAACTTCTGCATTTAATGGCGGTTCTTGGAGACAAAAAAAAATTCTTAAAACAAGTTTCCTCGTCTCTCTCTCTCTCTCTCTCTCTCTCTCTCTCTCTCTCTCTCTCTCTCTCTCAGATAAGTCCAAGTTTTGGCCTTCTTGGCCCCATCGCTGTATTAAATGGCATTATTCGATAAATTCAAATCCTTCAAGTTTTCTCAGTGCTAAATCTCTCTTTAGATGACAAACTCTATCGATATTGAAAAATAGAATATATTTTGAAGGCTTGCTTTCGCATTAGTAATTTATGCTACTGTGAATTTCTAATCTGCTTCAGAATGGAATAAAAGATAAATACGGTTTTTGTAACATAGTGTCTCTCCTCTGGGACCTCGTTAAGCGGGATTAACAATCGGCACAAAGCCTTACAAAGTACAGATTAGATTCAACAGCTGTATTCTAACGCTGTAGCCCCACTGAAGGAATTTTTTAACTTTCAGATTTACTAAAGAATATTAATACATAATCCTCTTAAAATATTAGATTTGTAATGGATTTATAAAAAATGATTAAAATGTCATTTCACTCAAGGATTTGACACTTAAGGTCAGGGTGTCTACTTGCTAACACCACGTTATCTTAGAAACTTGTCTTAGGCATTATTGTTTATTTCCATCCTGTAATTAATTTAATACGAGGTTTTCAGCTCTAAGCTTAATAAATATCAGGGAATCGATAGAGAAAATAATGAATTCATAGCAATTGACGGGCGGGGTTTCTTAACCATACGCGATTATGATTAAAAATAATTTGATGTTATGTATCATCATTCATACCTACTTTTACATATGTAGCAATAAGTAAACAATAAGCTGCATCTAGTGAACAATATTGATATGATGCAGTAATGTCATTAATTTAAATTTATAGCAGTATTCTATAAAAAATTAATTCGTGTATAAATGGAAATAATTTCATATTAGAGAATCCGAAAAAAAAAATGGACTTCTTGCTTGGAATATTGATGTCATGACTCCAAAGCCTATTTTCACGTTGACTGTAATTATTTGGAAGTCCTCTCTCTCTCTCTCTCTCTCTCTCTCTCTCTCCCCAATGTCCTTCTCACCACATCCCTTCCGTCTCTTTTCCTCTTCCTATCCCCCTTTCTCCCCCTCTCCCAGTTCCCACTACCAGAAACTCCACCATCACACTGAAGTCCATTCACTCCACCTTTGGTGTCCCAAACCGGAAGCTCCCCTGGAGTACTGCTAATAGTTGTCATCGGACGAGAGAGAGATGCCCGGATGCAAAGCCTTTTCCTGACTCCACTAAATTAAACCTTGTTACACGCTACTCACTAAATGAGGTGGGGGAGGGGGCTAGGGGGAAGTGAGACGCTGGCGTATGTTGGCGAAGCATACTGAAATGCCTATGGAGGAAGCTTTAATTGATCGTATGATACTTTGGCGATGGTTTGGTTGTTTTCTGATATTCATTTGTTATATTCTATTTTATTTTTCTATAATATATTTGCAATATGTCAGTCAATCATTCTTCGGGTTTTTTTTCCAAATGAGCTTTCTGTTGTGTAGAAGCTGGTCTTGCAAGTTATTATCCCTTTTGTGTTTATATTTTTCTGTACTCTCTGTAACAATACTAATGATAGACGTCATGGAATTGATTTTCTAATCATTATTTACAGAGAAAACGTGTCTTTGCAGTGTAATTAAGTTTGTTGTAGATAACATACAATTGCTTTAGAACGAAATTATTTGGTTAACTAGACATGTCTTCGTGGAAAACAGGCATTAGTCATCTGAGAATGTCGAAACTATTTGGCTTAAAGAAACCAGTAATTAAATTTATAATTTTTTGTATTGAGTCATTCTCATTCAAAACACGTCGGAAATATTAGAAAAGAAAATTTCTTGGAATGGACAAAAACCAAAGCGTCAAAATTGGCAATGTGAGATTGTTTCAGGAAAAAATGAGGTCAAACAGAGAGAGAGAGAGAGAGAGAGAGAGAGAGAGAGAGAGAGAGATGTCCTTATTTGAAAAAGCTGTATAATGCCAATGCATTTTTCTCTATGCAATTTGCTGCATTGAAAGTACTTTTAGTTAAATGTATTGATGCAAAAAACGTAGACTTCTTGAACGAGAGAGAGAGAGAGAGAGAGAGAGAGAGAGAGAGAGAGCATTAATATTCATAGTCTTCATCGTGCGAATACACACTATCATCCGCCAAACAGGTATAGTTGCAGCTGTATGAACTGTGACCGGAAGACTGTTGCGTTACTAAGTGTGTTTTTAGTTGTTCAAGACGTAGAGAGAGAGAGAGAGAGAGAGAGAGAGAGAGAGATTTTACGTCCCTTTTATCACTGGTGGTAGGCGAAGACGTGACATTTTTTGCTCTATCATCAAAACATATATCAAAATTAGGACTTTCTGGCCCTCCTCCGAATATCAAATGCATCTCCAGAGGAAGTGGCAACCCCTTTTGCAACGGGGTCAGCTCTTCACGTCATACGATAAGAGCAGTGCGAAGTTCTTGGCTGCCACTTGATAACTATTTCTCATCTTTCTTATGCAAATGAGAAATTGTCTTGATGTTGTAAAGTGGGAGAAAGCTTCCGTTTAAGAGATAATGTATATACAAATTAAAGTTGATGGCACTGCGTGATATAGCATAGTTTCATTTCAAGTAAGAAAACTTTCAACTGCATAATGAAAAGTCAACCTTAAAGATTAACCAATTCTAAACTATATATCATCATCATCATCATCATCATCATCATCCGTTATTAGTTCACTGCAGAATCAAGGTCTCAACATGTCCTTCCACTTGAGTCTGTTTATGGTCTTTTTGTGCCAGTTCACAACCACAGACTTTCATAGTTCGTCAATCCATCGCCTTTGCTTCCTTCCTCTGCTTCTCTTATTATCTCTAGGGACCCATTCTGATATATATATATATATATATATATATATATATATATATATATATATATAATGTATATATAACTCTTTCTGAGTGGCAATACCTTAATGTGGCAGATGGATTTATGTTGCGCCGTGATCAACAAAGTTTTAATAGTCAGGGCCACGCACACTAGGTTGGTTTGCTGTGAACGATCAGACTAAAGTCTTCCACCATCACCAATCCGCAGCGGTCATCGTGGTGATGAAAATGGGCTAAGCCTGAGACATCAATGAGGACATGTCTGTGGCCTTTGTCTTGCAGTGAACTAGAAACGGCTGTATTTGTTATTATTATTATTATTATTATTATTATTATGATTATTATTATTAGCTAAGCTACAATCCTTG
>NC_090762.1:57016265-57021265 GCF_036898095.1 Palaemon carinicauda | reverse complement strand
CAGTGTTATCATATTTTCCTCCTTTCTTCTAGTTATCTTCTGTTCTTTCGTCCTTTGTCTTTCCCACTCTGTTATTTTAAAAGTGTTCTCCTCTGAACGATGTTTTTCATTATTTATTTTTCTCCTTTTCTCACTCCCACTTCCTTTATCAGCTTTGTCTGTCTTCAGTTCTTACCTGATTATTTATTCCTCCTCCTCCTTCCTCACTCTCGTCATCCTGCTTCGTCCCTTTTATCGTTTTGTTCCTTTCAGTTTTTGTTTGCCATTCGTTTGCTAGCACTTGTTAGTAAGAATGTGCATGCCACCTTTAACCTTGTCTTTTACATGGGAAGTATAATGTCTTAAATGCGATAAAGAAATTGTAATACTTTAATTCACGGATTTTTCCTTGATCATCCAACTAACAGAGCTTCTGGTCATGTAATATGGTACAGTTGGAGACATGAATTCCCGGTACACCTCGCTCTAAGAAAGTGCAACACACAGTAAGGGTGTGTCATGGTGTACTTTCTCAGAGGTAGTGTTCCAGGAATTCCTGTTTCCAACAGTACATTAAGAATCCCATTTAGCATATATTTAATTGAAGAATACTCCTAAAGAGTTTATAATTTCTTGTGCTAGGGAAATATAAACCATTAGAATAAGGAAAGTCAAGAATAGTATTTTTATCATTTGTTTTAATCGACATTCTCATCATTCTTTCAGGGCTGTTCTTGGGACGGTTATTAACTGCAACTGAAAGCCAGATGAACATATAAGATGGAAGGCCAAAAAATCCCGTCATTCCAAGAAATTTCTTCCCAGTGACCAACCAGAATTAACCTTCAAGAGAGTGTCTGATCAAGGTAAGTGGTTCTAAACGAATTTCTGTAATGTTTGCCGCCTACAGAGTTTTTTTTTTTTCATCACCAGTTATATTATTTTCTATTCTTATTGCTTTAGCTATTGCCTTGTCCAGTTTCACATATTAATCAGGAAAAAAAATTATGGGAGCGTCCCACGAGTTTTAAATACAATACGGTTAGATATTTCCTAATAATAATTGTAATTATTAACATAGTAACGTTATGGTAATAATTTTAGTTAGTGCCGTGGTCCTTATTTATGAAAGTCTTCATGAATAATATTAAATTCTGTACATGTTGCCAGAGAACGTCTGTAATTGGGATTGGGAATTAAAACACCACATGATAAACATCATATGAATTCATTGTGGTCGACTATTAAACTATTAGTTTCCGCTTCTCACGTCACAGATGTCCCAAAGTACCTTGAAAAATGTGATGCATTCTTTTTATAAGCTGTCCAAACTTTGTGGGTTTTTTTCTTTAACATAACCTAACTCCATAATAATGAACTTCAGTCCTTATCTAGGTTATGATGATGTGTATAAGAATCTATCGCCCATGTTATAAGTCAGTGTTTAGAAGATACAATTTAACAATGCTAACTTGACCTAAAATAACTAATTAGCTTGATTCCAAATCTAGCGTCTTAGTCAGGAAAAAAGTCTACGTCTTCTAATATAATTATCAATATTCTCAGTTGTTAGCATTCCGATTTATGCCGTCCATTCAAGCTGTTGTCCAAAGGTTCTTACGTCAGTCAATGGAGTCAGGAATCATAGAGTTACCTAACCCAGCTTCCGGGCATGGAAGCGAAATTAACTTCTTACTGTGAAGTCGGGGCGCGAATGTAATTAACAGCTTACACCGGTTTCTTATTCTTTGATATCCATTTTATACATGGTGGATTGATCATCATTAAGTTTTTCTGAAGCCAAAGACGTATGTCAATTAGCGAATCATCTTTGGTTCAAGCCGCCCTACATGTTTATTGCCAGGCAATATTCAGGATATCGAGCCAACCCTCGAAGCTAACTGGAACCAACGCGGAATGCGTTCCAGAAAGGCAATTAACTTTTCGTTAATCATTTATTGTTGTCAATTAACACGAAATTAATCACTCACTGGAGCAGCTGTGCACCGTAATCGCTTGCTTTTGTGCGCGCGTTTGTTCAATTGACTGGACATTATTAACTCAATACATCTGATCCAGTTTTTACGCCGATTTGTGAATTTTATTATTATTATTATTATTATTATTATTATTATTATTATTATTATTATTATTATTATTATTATTCATTATTATTATTATTATCATTATTATTATTATTAATATTATTATTATTATTATTACAAACGTGGTAATCACGTCAATAATATATATATATATATATATATATATATATATATACATATATACATATATATACATATATACATATATACATATATACATATATACATATACATATATACATATATATATATATATATACATATACATATATACATATGGATATATACACACACACATATATATATATATATATATACATATATACATATATATATACATATACATATATACATATATATATATATATATACATATACATATACATATGGATATATACACACACATATATATATATATATATATATATATATGTATATATGTACATACATACATACATACACACATACACATACACATAATGAGAAACATCTTCAAGAGATAACAACATTAAATCCTCCCCACCTCCCCCCTTAGCGTGCAGTAATATAATCAATTCAGCTACCTACGAAGTGTCTACAGGTACACGGGGCCATCACTTACAAGCACAAGAGGTTGTTAGGGTGATGGCAGTTCGTGCGCCTGTTAATTTGATGTCTAATTGCGGCATAACCGAGTTCCCAGCTTTAGGCGACGATGGTCGTAAGCAAGATGCAGCGGGGCCTTTGAATTAGTGGCCGGCTAATTCATCATACATGATCGCTTCTCATAATTTTCAGTTGGGTTGAGCTTACAGAATGATAATCTTTTTTTTTTCTCTTTTTACTGAAGTGGCTCTTTTATTCATTTGTAAACCTCAGTAATTATTATTATTATTATTATTATTATTATTATTATTATTAAATGCTAATCTACAACCCTAGTTTTAAAAGCAGGATGCTATAAGCCCAGGGGCTCCAATAGGGAAAATAGCTCAGTGAGAAAAGGAAACAAGGAAAATTAAAATATTTCGAGAACAACAAAAACATTGAAATAAATATCTCCTATATAAACTATAAAATCTTTAACAAAACAAGAGAAAGAGAAACTAGATAAAACAGTGTGCCCGAGTGTATACTAAAGCAAGAGAACTCTAACCCAAGACAGTGGAACACCATGGTTACAGAGGCTATGGCATTACCCAAGACTAGAGAACAATGGTTTGATTTTGGAGTGTTTTTCTCCTAGAAGAGCTGCTTCCCATAGTTAGAGAGTCTCGTCTACCCTTACCAAGAGGAAAGTAACCACTGAACAATTACAGTTTAGTAGTTAACCTCTTGGGAGAAGAAGAATTGTTTGGTAATCTCAGTGTTGTCAGGTGTATAAGGACAGAGGAGAATCTGTAAAGAATAGGCCACACTAATATTTTGTATAAGATTTCATTGCAATACTTTCTTTACGTGGCTTGGTTAAGAAGTGTACTTTTCCATACTGATCATCTAGCAGTTGTTTCTTCTGAAATAATACTTATTCAAACCTGTATAAGATCCTTTAAAACCTGTTTGATACATACATTGTGTATAACAATATTGTAACCATATTTGTTGAACATTATACACCATAGACTAAACAAGCAAGACATTTTTCTTGCCAACTGCGTACTCAGAAAGTAATGTACAAACATCCTGTAACTTCAAGGTTGCATTTTCAAATATCTTCCATACTTATCTATCCGTAAAGAAGCTATTGCCATCAGTGGCCTCCCACGGTAAAATGTGGACATTGCCTTTTGCAGTGTCCCTCCGACCCCCGACCCCCCCCCCCCCCCCCACAGCACCCACCTTTTATCCTTCTATTTTAATGTGATAACTGATTCATCTCATCCTCCTTGATGCCCAAACTATTAACTTCTGTTTGTAGTGCAACGCCGTGTATTTATCACAGTTCCATCTGGGTGATGAATGATCTCCCTGGCCCCAGCCCCTGGTCAGATGGCCCTAAATTTAGAAATCTTCATAACTATCAAGCATATGTTCTTGAACATTTGTCTGCGCAATTGTTATACACAAATTGTAATTTAAACAGAAGACTGTTTAATTGTTCTGCATATTCAAAAACCTCCTTGAATATATTTTTCAAATCCCCTTTAAGTATTGTTTCAAGAGACTCTTTTGAACATTTATTTCAAGAACCTATATATACAAAAAAATAGGTTTCAAAACTGACTTCGCACGGAAGTATGTATGTTTTAGCAACCAGAAATAATGTTTTTTCCAAATTACCTGCTTAAACAAGAACGCCATTTCAGCCATCCAACGATGGCCGGACTGTTTATAAAGGAAATACAATTGCAGAAAAGTGGATGCTCACATGTATCACATGTATGTATATGCATGCGTTAGTTAAGTAGATGAATGTCGACCTGCTCCCTACCGCTCATTACTGGGCAGTAAACCTTTACGAGCTGAGAGCTACAAATGTTTCCACGCCGCTTTACGACCCGGAATTACAGGGTAGAGACACTCGCGAGAAGGAAGTCATCCGTAGCCTTCCCTTTCTAGAGATCTTCATGTTTCCTTTTCGAATGCCCTCTCTCTCTCTCTCTCTCTCTCTCTCTCTCTCTCTCTCTCTCTCTCTCTCTCGATGATGTTCATTTCATCACACAAAGTACAGAAACAAAATGATATCGCAGATGTCCGGAGGCGATGAAATAAATTAACTCCGAATATGTTTAGAATTATTAATCAAATGTAAAGCAAAGTGACTGAAGACCATGAAGTAATGAATTGATTTAATGTGTATTCGAATGACAGATAATTGTCTAACATCATATCATCAATCGTATTAGAAAGCAACAGAAGATTAATATATCTGACAAGTTTAATCTAACACGATGGGTAATAGTTCACGGATTCGTAGATTTAGTCAACAAAAAGTTA
>NC_090762.1:57006265-57011265 GCF_036898095.1 Palaemon carinicauda | reverse complement strand
CAGCAATTATTAAATTAACATGCATGAAGCCTCGACTGCATTAAAGTCCGGAAGTGAGAAAATGTGTCTGTGAAAGTCCTTTCGGAGAGAGAGAGAGAGAGAGAGAGAGAGAGAGAGAGAGAGAGAGAGAGAGAGAGAGAGAGAAATTAATTGTAAATTGAAAGTGGAAATAAAGATGATATAAAAAAGATAAGAAAACACAGAGAGAGAGAGAGAGAGAGAGGAGAGAGAGAGAGAGAGAGAGAAATTAATTGTAAATTGAAAGTGGAAATAAAGATGAGATAAAAAAGATAAGAAAACAGAGAGAGAGAGAGAGAGAGAGCGAGAGCGAGAGCGAGAGCGAGAGAGAGAGAGAGAAATAAATTGTAAATTGAAAGTGGAAATAAAGATGAGATAAAAAAGATAAGAAAAAGAGAGAGAGAGAGAGAGAGAGAGAGGAGAGAGAGAGAGAGAGAGAGAGAGGAGAGAATTTGGAAAATATGCTAATGGGCATTTATATTCAGTTTTTGCCTTGCATGGCATTTATCGTTATTTGTCAAAATTGTGATTATCTGATTTCTTCATGATAAGAAAATTCAGTTCAAATGATTGTTTCCGAAAGAGAAGAGAGACTAGTTTTGGAATGCTCACTTTTCTTTATTAGAATGTAAATAATTCCGTCTGTTAAACTGGTCATGAGGTTTATTTTTATTCATGTTCTTGATAATCTTTGAATCAGTATTCATGATAAAAAAATATGTGGTGGGAGCGTTTTTGCTTTTATTGTGGAACAGTATTATGATTTAAAAATAACACTCCTTTGCCAAGTTATCAAATATATTTTTCATAGTAATTTAACATAGCGATAAAGAGGTGAATTTATTAAATTCCTGTGTGGGACTGCCACGCAATACGATATACTGTAGGTTTTCATATCTACAGTACATACTGATCAAAACATCAACCGCGACAATCCGAATCTATCAGAAATTGCCTATGATCTACAAGAATCTTTCTCATTTCATAGATAACATTACGTACAATTTCCACTGATTTAACCTACCTACTCCATGACCCTATGCACTATCTATGCATACAACGTACACTTACTCTATATATACTCATTTATGGGTATAATGAGAATGATAGACAATAGATGGACATTAAGAATAACAGAATGGGTCCCTAGAGATCGCAAAAGAAGCAGGGAAGGAAAAGAACACGATGGATTGACGAACTAAAAAAGTTTGCGGGTGTTGACTTGGCACAGTAAGACCATAACAGACGCAAGTGGAGGTATATGTCTAAGGGCTTTGTTTTGCAGCGAACTAGTAACGGCTGGTGATGATGATGATCTTGGGTATAATTATGTGTGTTGCTCGTGAGATTATCTATGAGATTCGCCATATATAATTCCTTCGTTTACATGTAATGTTTTAATCGACGAAGATGGCTTGCTTATTAATCGACTAATAAATCTCAAGGAATCTAGAATCAAAATTAGAAAACAAAGCAGGACTAAAGGAGAAATCAGTAGAGAAAAATGTAACAAAGTCTGTTGTTGCCAGGTAATAAAAATCAAGTTAATCAGTGAATCAAACTACTTCTTAAAAGCATTTAAGCAAAAAATGAATAACAGATAAGGAAAACCGCAATTACAGGAGAAAATGGACATTTTATTTAGATTGTGTTCTTTTGCGTTGGTTGATGCATAAGATGTAGACTATATGTTGTAAGAAAAATTTAAACTGAATTTTAGTTTTAAAAAATTCATAGACATTTTGTGCGTTTTTTATAGTTCATGAATGTAAATCTATTAGGAAATGTCTGGGTATATATATATATATATATATATATGCTCCGAGGCCTTTAAGAAAACCAAATTGGAAACTAGGGAACAGACGATTACCTTCAGCAAACTTATTAAGACGTTTTGCCAAAAGGCGTTTAAAAAGTTTAGATAATATGGGAGTTATGGAAATTGGGCGGTAATCAGTTGGGCTTGAACTACCACAAACACATTTATTGGAGTAACATTACTAATTCTCCAACGAGTGCTAAAAGCTCTCTTCTTGCTAACTTGCGCAAAATAACAGATAACTTTGGAGCTAAGAAATCTGCAGGCTTTATAAAAGCAAAGGAAAATTACCATTTGGGTCTACACCTCCATGAGCATCTAGGTCCATCAAGAGAGCTTTAATTTCACAAGGTCGAAAAGCTAAACTAGTTAGTTTAGCCTAAGGAAAAACAGGAATGAGGAAGATCAATTCTCATTACTCTGCTTACTGTCAAACAGTAGTGAAAGTGAGTGACAAAGCTATCTGGCTCAAGTAAAGGAGGAACTGTTACATCTTCCACTAAAAAGGGCAGATTTAAGGGTAGTCCACCACTTCTTTCCTAGTTGTACCAGAAAGAGTTTCTTTTATGGTTAAATTGTATTCCTTTTCAGTTGAAGAATAAACTCTCTGAGCAAAAGCTCTAAGCTGATTACAGTTATTCCAAGTCAAATCTGATCTGTTACCCTTCCAAAGATGATAGGCCTCCTGCTTCTCCAAATAAGCCCGTCTATAAGTATCATTGAACCATGGTTTGTCCCTTACTCTATACCTTAGGACACGAGAAGGGATACGCATAACAGTTATGTTGACTAGATTCTCATTCAAAGGGACAGCAGGATCAGCACTATTATACAATTGTGACGAATTTAGCTCAAAAGATCACACACACTTATATATATATACATATACTATATATATATATATATATATATAAATACACATCCCTTTCTGAATTGGCATACCTTTACTTGGTGAAAGGTATTCAGGGCCACCCATTCTAGGTCGGTTTGCTGTGAGCGATTAGACGAAAATCTCCCACCATCACCAATCCGCACTAGCCAGCATGGTGATGAAAACTGGCCAAACCACAGACATGCATTGGCATGTCTGAGGCCTTTGTCCTGCAGTGGACTAGAAACGGCAGCATTTGTTTCATTGTTCACTGCTGAGGTCAACACGGGGAAATATGGTTTATAATATCGCTCCTTCCTCGTTTGGGTTTTATTGCACGGATCTCTCACTAGTGGTAAAGAGAGAGAGAGAGAGAGAGAGAGAGAGAGATAGAGAGAGAGAGAGAGAGAGAGAGAGAGAGAGAGAGAGATAGTATGAAAGAGACCCATAGAAAGAAATTGATTAAGTAATAGGAAACAGGAAGGTGGATATGAAAATATGAGAAATAAGAAACCATGGAGAGAGAGAGAGAGAGGAGAGAGAGAGAGAGAGAGAGAGAGAGTGGTGTAGGGTAATAATTATGCAAAAAGTGCATCTGTTGTCGCTTAATGAACGGCGGACGTTTCCGTCTCGGATCCCGGCGCAGCGTATCCGGCAACGGCTGGGTCCCTCCTGAAAAAAAAAGGGAAAAAATTAATATGCATTTGATCTTGATAGATAGATACTTGCAAAAGCGTCCGGTCATTTTTTTAACGATCGTTTAATGATAATTATGATGATGATGATAAGCCTGATTACTGTGTATTCTCTCTCTCTCTCTCTCTCTCTCTCTCTCTCTCTCTCTCTCTCTCTCTCTTAATGATAATTATGATGATGATGATGATGACGATAAGCATGATTACTGTGGATTCTCTCTCTCTCTCTCTCTCTCTCTCTCTCTCTCTCTCTCTCTCTCTCTATGTAAGATAGAAAATGCTGAACAAAAGATTATACAGTCGAAAGAAAACGAAAAAAGGGACTTAGAAGGAAAGGACACTTCAAAATATAAAAAGAAACCCCCAAAGTACTTTACTCCTATGCAAAAAAGATGAATAAAAGGAGAATAGAAATAGGCCCCTCTAAGAATTGAAGGACGGCTAACGAATGAAAAAAAGGAAATATGCAACATATTAGCAGAAAAATATAAAAGTGAGTTCACGCCAAGAATTGCGAATGAGAATAATGAAACAGAAATGAGAGAAGAAAATGTCGAATATCTAACGGATATAGATATTAATGAAGCAGATATTGTCAAGGCTATAAACGAAATTAAAAATGGATCGGCAGCCGGACCAGATGGAGTTCCAGCGATTTTGTTAAAAAAAACTGCAAACACTATCGCGAAGCCCGCTTGCAATACTGCTAAGACAGAGTGTAGATATGAGCGAGATAAATGTTAAACATAAATTAGCTTATATAACCCCTATCTTCAAAAGTGGATCAAGACTAGAGGCAAGGCAATTATAGACCTGTTAGTCTAACATCACATATTATGAAAGTGTATGAGAGGGTAATAAAAAAGAAAATAATGAACCATTTGGTCAAAAACTAATTTGTTTAATATGGGTCAACACGGTTTCGTACCTGGAAAAAGTACACAGACCCAACTGATAGCACACTATGAAAACATATACAATAATATGATAAATGAAAAAGACACAGATGTGATCTATCTAGATTTTGCAAAAGCCTTTGACAAGGTAGACCATAACATATTGGAGAAAAAAATGAGAAAGCATGATATTGTGGGAAAGATAGGAAAATGTGTAAAAGAATTCCTGCAAAACAGAAAACAGATAGTGGTTGCAAATGACGAGAAATCAGATGAAGCCCAGGTAATATCTGGTGTGCCCCAAGGTACGGTATTAGCTGCACTGCTATTTGTTATTATGATCTCAGACATAGACTGTGATGTTGAAAACTCCGTAGTGAGAAGTTTCGCCGATGACACAAGAATAAGTAGAGAAATTACTTGTGATGAAGATAGGAACTCACTACAAAGAGATCTAAACAAAATATATGAATGGGCGGAGATAAATAGGATGGTATTTAACTCCGATAAATTCGAATCAATAAATTATGGAAACAGAGAAGGAATGGTGTATGCATACAAGGACCTAATAATGAGACAATCACAAACAAGGAAGCAATTAAAGACCTTGGTGTAATTCTAAATAGGAATATGTTATGCAACGATCAAATAGCAACACTGTTGGCTAAATGTAAAGCAAAAATGGGAATGTTATTCAGACA
>NC_090762.1:56995710-57005765 GCF_036898095.1 Palaemon carinicauda | reverse complement strand
CGCAAAGTAAGGTTGTGCCAGGGTGTACTTTGTCAGAGAGAGGTTTACCAGGAAATAGTGTGTCCAAGTGTACATGTATTCATATTACTTATGCATTCTGTTTCCGAATTGCAGGTAGGGGATTCTAAAATCAGCTGTAATTAAATTAAATTTGATTAATGAACATACTGTAGAGGCCGAGAATCATACAGTCACATACAGTTGATTTCAAAACGAAAATTTCTCTTCCTTCCTCACACCATGGGTATCCTGTCAGCTACTGAGGATCAGTCGTCACTCTGAAACGTCCTGCGACAGATAGCGTGTCCTGCCTGATTCCTGTGACGTCAAGTGAGAGAGAGAGAGAGAGAGAGAGAGAGAGAGAGAGGAGAGAGAGAGAGAGTCAACAGGAAAATTTTGACCCGTCGGCACAACGACTAACGACCGGGAGATTATCAATTATTACTCAGATAAATAAAATATGATTAATGGTCGGTATGCCATATGAGGAGACACTAGAGCAGTTGCGACCGTTTGCCTAATTAGTGGTTTTGATTATAATCTGCTTTCATTATGTGCTTGCAATTTGACCCTCAATTACTGAATGACTGCAGGGGCTGGGGGTCTACCTACCCCCTAGTACAGCTCCTCATGTCCCCTGTTATTCCCTCTTTACTGTTCCCTTCCACTAGTTCCTTCCTCTTTCCCTCCTCCCTCTATCCTACCATCCTCCTCTTTTTTCCTGCTATTTCTATTTTTCTTTCTATTTTAGTCCTTCTACACTTTCACTTCTTACTTTTACTTCTTCCTCTTTTAGATTATCCTCTGCTCCTTCTTTTCTCCTTACGCTCTTACTCCTCTTCTTACTTCACTTAACCTCTATTCCTCTTACCACTCCTCCTCCCTTCTTTTCCTTTTCTTGTAGCTTGTCTTCTTAGTCTGTTTTTTCCCTATTACCTTCTTACTGGTTTTAGCGTCCTCGTGCTCTTCCTTATCTGCATTCCTCTATTTTGACACATTCTCTCTCTCTCTCTCTCTCTCTCTCTCTCTCTCTCTCTCTCTCTCTCTCTCTCTCTCTCTCTCTCTCTCTCTCTATCAACAATCTTATCAAATTGTTCTTTAGTGTTGCATCATGAGTATTTTGGGTAGAACTGAGAACCGAAATCACCTCGAAATTGTTAATTCCTGAATTGTAGTCTCTCTCTCTCTCTCTCTCTCTCTCTCTCTCTCTCTCTCTCTCTCTCTCTCTCTCTCTCTCTCTGTGTTAACCTCCTACCTCCTCCCACCTTTTTCTCTTCTACTTCTTACACCAGCCATTATCCCCATTCTATGTATTTTCCTTTTTTGCCTTGCTTCTCCTTTTCCTTTTATTACTTTTTCCTCTCCTGCTTTCCTTTGCCTCCTCCTCTTCCATGACTCCACCCTTTTCTCCTCTTCTTCCCAATGCCTTTTAAGTTCTTCCTCCACTTCATCTGCCCCCTTTTACCCATTCTTCCTTTTCCTCCTACTCACCCTATTCTTTTTCTTCTATTCCCTTTTCTACTCCTCGGCCTCCCCCCCCCTATCTTTTTTTTCATTCTTTTTTATATTCCTACTTCCCTTGTTTTTCCAGTCTTCTATTCCTTTTGATAACCTGACAATTCCCCTCCTCTTCTGTTAATTCTTATTCCTTTTAACAGTCTTTCCTTCTCTTTCTCCCATTCCTTATCAGTCTTTTTTCCCCCTCTCTTCCATCTCTCTTATAAGATCTATTTCACTTTTGACTCCTTTACTGTGTCCCCTTATTCCATACCCTTAATTTCCTCCGTTGCTTTTTCTCTTCTTCAGCGTCCGGTTTTTTTATCTTTATTCCTCTCTCTCTCTCTCTCTCTCTCTCTCTCTCTCCTCTCTCTCTCTCTCTCTCTCTCTCGTATACCCTTCATTTTCTCCTTGTAAGGCCCTTCTCCCATCTCCCTCCTCATCATTTTTACTCTGTTCACCTCCTCCTACTTCCCCTCCCTTTCCCCTCTTATTCTGTCTTCTTCTTCTTCCCTCTTCCCTCTTCCCTCCATCTTGATTGGGTCATCAGGTATTTGAGCCACGCCCAGCAACATTAACGGGCGAGCTGGTTGTAGTACCAGCGTTATAAACATGTACCCAAAACCTGTACCAGACAGGGTAATGAGACCCGTCTTAACGAAGCACCTTGATGAGGCTTGCAACCTGCTCATTATGATTCATTATTGCATTGTCTCGAGGGGGAGGGGGAACGAAAAGGAAAAGGAGAAGAAGAAATAAAAAAAAAATGTGGTTTGAACGCTCTTTTATCAAAAACCACAAACATTTTTAATCGCCTCAAGTTAAACGATTGTGTTCCTCTCCGTCTTGAATTTTTTTTAATTTTTTTTTTATTGTATCGGTGAACTGCTACATGTAATATTGCTATCTCTATTGCTATTTCTGCTACTATTTGGAATAATAATAATTTTTTAATTATTTTCTGATCGAATTATTATCATTATTATTAGTCTCCTTTCCGTCCTTCTATCTTTTCGTGGAATTTGGTGTGTTGGTACCTTGGCGTGGGATGACTTATTTGCCCCAGATAGTTTTAACCTTGACCATGTATTCAAGGCTACATATCAATTTAAAAATCAGCCTCTTCGTTTCCGGTGGTACCTTAGCACACATCTTATTTGTATACCAAACTATCGGCACTTCATAGTACTTGAATATTCGGGTTATTATGTTTATTACCAACTTTCTAGCAGTCATTGTACAGTACATGCCGTGTTCTTTGACCATAAGAGTATAATGATCATCCACCTCCGTGTTTGGAACATTCAGACTATAGTCCATTTCTTTTAGCGAGTCATATTTGCACCGACTCGCAACGGTGCCCTTTTAGGTCGGAAAGTTCCTTGATCGCTGATTGGTTGGACAAGATAATTCTAACCAATCAGCGACCAGGAAACTTTTCCGAGCTAAAAGGGCACCGTTGTAAGTCGGTGCAAATATGACTCACTAAAAGAAATGGACTACAGCTCTTAAAATTTTATAAGGCATTCTGGTTTTTTATATTGGTCTTGAAAATCATGAGTCATTGGCACCTCCACTGGCGGCAGTGCAAATGTAGTACAGTAAGCAACTATTCTTGGACACTGCAAATCAAACCATTGTTCTCTTGTCTCGGGTAGTGCAATAGCCTCTGTACCATGATCTTCCACTGTCTTGGGTTAGAGTTCTCTTGTTTTAGGGTACACTCAAGCACAATATTCTGTTTCCGTATTTCCTTTCTTTACTGGGCTATTTTCCCTGTCGGACCCCTAGGCTTTTAGCATCCTACTTTTCCAACTAGGGTTGTAGCTTAGCTATTAATAATAATAATAATAATAATAATAATAATAATACCGTGGTAGTAGTTAGTTCAAGAAGAATGAAGTAAGTTTTAGAAATAAGAAACATTAATTAGCACCAAAAGCTAAGCTCGCTTGCTTTTTTTTTTTTTTTTTTTTTTTTTTTTTTTTTTTTCATTTATGAATTAACACACCGTTTGGGAAAGTCTCCCTCGTTATTCACCTGATCTTTCGTTATTCAATTTCTTTATAATCACTTACATGTTAATTCTAAGACAGTTCTATTGGGAATTTGTTTTGCTGTTAATATTGGCATCAAAATTTCAATCAATTTCAGTGATTTTAATCTTGTTTTCGACAAATTTCAATTATTTTAATTATTTCAATCTTGTCATAGTTTTTAGAAAACTTAACTTTTAATTAATCTGAAGTCTGAACAATTTGTTTAATTTCAAGCAAACTTGTGGTGAATTTTATCCAGTATTCATATTATGTTATTTCCATAGGTTACTTGTGTTACGGAAATTATCATTATAATATATATATATATATATATATGATATAGATATATATATATAATATATATATATATGATTATAGTATACATATATATATATATATATATATATATAGATAGATAGATTTTATATATACTGTATATATATATATATATATATATATATATATATATATATGTGTGTGTGTGTATATATATATATATATATATATATATATATATATATATATATATATATATATATATATATATATATGTATATATATTACATATATGGCAGAAATGCTTCAGGTTTTTCCGTTTGAATTGTATTGATTTCATCTATAAAAAACGGAGAGTTTACAGCGTTTTTCATGCGTACAAGAAACGTACTCTTGAAATATTAACTGAAATGAAGCCTTTTTTTAATTATATTTCCAATTTCTTTACTGTCTTTTTGTAACGCCATTTCTTCACATTTTATTTAGAAAAGAAAAATATTTATTCTGGTTTGACTTTGTTAATATTTTCCTATTTCCTCCATGATCTCTGAAACCGTTGCAATGCATTCTTTTACTGTTTTCCAATTTGTATTTACAAACGAATGGACTAATTCATTATATTTACGCTTCTTACTTGTCATATATTAAATTGCTGTTTTACATAGTTTTTTACCTCTTGGTCTTGATATTTGTGTTCGAGCTTGATATTTTTATCTTATTCTATTCCAATGTTATGCTCAATTGATAGTTTATGCTGCTAAATAATGAACATAATATTTATTCAATTTAATTTCGACATTTTCTTAACTCACTACTGTCGTTTTGGTTCTTCATTTTCTATTTATTTTTTGAAAAGTTTTTTTTTTTCCTTTAAAATGTAAAACTTTTGAAGAGACCTGGCCACCATGACAGCAGCGCACAGACCTTCTGGAGGTTCTTCTTTCCCAAGTGTGGTTCAGTATAATTGACATTTGCAACCATAAGGAATTCGGTTAATAGTTTTAGGTTGAGGGAAAAGAGAGAGAGAGAGAGAGAGAGAGAGAGAGAGAGAGAGAGAGAGAGAGAGAGAGAGAGAGACCCGCTTTTTACGATTCTTCTGCGGGTCGTTAAACAGAAAACTGAGGTGTAGTTGTCACAAGTTATTATTAGCTTTGCCTTTCTATTGCTACTTACCTTAACTATACACTAATTAGACACCATAAAGCTATTGTTTTATATTCGATAATTGCTCTTTTTATTTTCTGTAGGTAAATTCGCCTAATAGCCAAAACATGGTGAATTTTAATGAGGCTAAATAGAATTTGTTTTGTGAGGGAATAATAGATTAGGCTTCGTTCAGACTCTGTCTTTCGTCTCGACGCATCTTTGGGGGAAATTCTGTGTTGGGCTGTTCAAGATTTTCAAGATAACCGTCCAAAATCTGCAGCGACATTTTATTTATACATCATAAAAAACATTTTCTCAAAGAAATTTGTCTATACATTTCATAAAAACAATTTCTGGATTTTCTATTTCATTTTGATCCGACGAACTACAAATTCCTAAAAGTTGCCAAAATATTTTTGCTTCAGCAAACAGTTTTCCGTTATGTACACTGATCCAAATCAGAACGTAACATGCAAACAATGTAAACTCTAGAAAATTTTGGGAGCAAAATTCAATTGCCATTCTCCAGAATATAATTCTTGCATAAAGCTTGCAATATTGCAAGATTATGCAATTGAATGCACGGTCTGTCGTTGTTTAGGATGTTAAGAGGGATAATTGCAGCATTAAGAAAGAAATGGGCATGGAGAACTCCAAAAAGTGGAGAGAAATTAGGAAAAAATGTACACCCTACGCTTTAACAAGTATTTAAATTTGTTAGCCATTTTCAATTACGGCCGGCAATTTTGTAAAAGGAGAAGAGAGGAAATAGGTTATTTTCTAATGAGCTGCCAACATTGCTTCAACATTCAGTCAGAATTATCATCCACCATAATTCCAGATTATCTGCTTGCTTTGCAAGTAACGGAGTTTGTGATTACGCTTTCAACAATATTTTGTATAATTTCAGTCTGGCAACTAAATATATTTTCTAGTTTAAAAGTTTCAGATGACTCCTTTGTTTAATTCCTAGCTAACTTGTGATGACTGTTCTCTAATATTTATATTTTTTCTATTTCCTGAGGTTACTTCTTGTGTTACGGAAAATTATCGTTATATATATATACTATATATATATATATAATGTATATATATATATAATGTAATATATATGTATATATATATATATATATATATGCGTGTATACATACACACACCAGTGAAGAGAAACATATACGTGAAAAAAAAAGTTGATCTGCATCATAAACAGTTTTCCCATAATGAAATACACGAGGATAAAGAATGTCTGAGACTCAATAAAAAAGAGGTTTTAAAGAAATACAAACATTACTCGAAAGCTTTCATCAAGCATCAGATCATCATCCATCGTCATGAAAAACAGCGAAACCACCCTCATTTCCCATCGTTAGCCAATGAGGGCATCTGTGTATTCTACTGGTTTAATTATAAGAGAAAGAACTACACCTTTATCTAATGAACATACGTCCGAACTATCCATGGTATGTTCGAAAGGGTGGCAAAGCAATCATCCAACTGATCATGCTATGTTTACAAATGTTATTACGAGATCTCAACATGCGACAACCACTTTTATGAAGTCATTTGCGAAAAAGTACTATTGCCAAAAATTATATGGTGCAGCAGCTGTCCTCATAGACAATTGAGAACAGTCACTGAAACTCAAAGCAAAATGATTATGTTCTTCCCGTTGAGAAAAGGGTTGATGTGTGACAACTCAAATCCCTGATTAGACGAACTTATGGAAAAAATTATATTTTGCTTAACATTTCTGCAAACGCAGCTATGGGATGAAGTTTGCACTTCACGAAAACCGTAGGAGATATTTTTAATTGTAGATACATGACGTGAATTTATCCTACCAAAGTTTTCTAGAGACCAGTAAAACTTTTTTATAGGAATCAAACTCAATACAACGAAAAATATTCAAATCCAACGCTGCTATTAACATTGAATAGAATTATATAGACGACAAAAATTCTATGTAATATATCACGTATTTTTAATCTTTTAAAAGGTTATGGGACAAGGAAATTACAGTTCTCGGTTTTCTAAGAAAGTCCCCCAGGGTGAGGTTGTTACCCCCCCCCCCATATGATATGTGTATACATATATAGTCATCTGTAT
The DNA here is from genome assembly GCF_036898095.1 of Palaemon carinicauda. Taxonomy (NCBI): domain Eukaryota; kingdom Metazoa; phylum Arthropoda; class Malacostraca; order Decapoda; family Palaemonidae; genus Palaemon; species Palaemon carinicauda. The sequence continues at coordinate 56,998,701 of NC_090762.1, read as the reverse complement.
TTACGTATTAATATATTTATCTATACATATACAAATTTATCTCTTCAAATTTTCATGTTTCTTCTGACTATACTGTAGTATCTTCATCACGTCAATACCTTTTTATACTTTTTTACTCCACCTAACGATTATTCATAACCCTTACTACTTGAGGGCTGCGAGGTACTGCATGAGGGTCCTTTACTTCTAAAGGATCATAGTTTTTTCAAGTTGGATGAATAGCACTTAGAATTATGTATGTGTATATATATATATATATATATATATATATAGACATATATAAAATATATATATATATATATATATATATATATATATATATATATATATATATATATATTTATATTTATATATACCATCACCTAAATTATGTATATATATATATATATGTATATATATATATATATATTGTATATATATATATATATATATATATATATATATGTATATATATATATATATATATATATATATATATATATATATATATATATTGTATATGGTCTGTATATTCATATTTCATAATTCAGTGGGTTTATTTTCTAACTTTATTGCTTTACCCTTTCTCGCGTATAAGGAACTAAGTCATCATCATCATCATCAGCCGTTATTAGTCCACTAGAGAACAAAGGCCTTAGACATGTCTTTCCAATTGCGTCTGTTTATGGTTTTTGTATGGCAGTCCACACCCGCCAATTTTCTTAGTTCGTCTATTCATCATATTCTCTGCCTTAACCTGCTTCTTTTTGTAATTTCTAGAGATCCATATACATATATATATATATATATATATATACTACACACATATATATATACACATATATACATATGTATATATATATATATGTATATATACATATATATACATATATATATATACATATACATATATATATTTACAGTATATATATATATATAATATATATATATATTATATATTATATATATATATAATATCACAGTATGTGTGTATATAAATTCCGACACTCTTTTGGTGTATAATGATAACACCAAAGTATTGTAAGGACAACTCAAAGAAATTTAAGAACGGTAAAGAACAATGAATAAATACTACTGCCTACATATAATGCTTCAACTCATTATGGCTTTGCTTTTAGGAAACATCTAGTTAAATGCAATATTGCAAAATGCGTTCCATTTATCTTTGAGACAAATTAAAAAGTACTAGATCGCTTGACACATAATAATGGTTTACCTGCTTCTAATGATATATGTCGTTTTCTGAAAATTGTTTTCGGCTATATTCTACTATTTTTTTAGGTCTTTTAGAAATTAGTTTTCTTAATGGGTCGACTCATATAATTTTTTAACAAATTATCTACGTTAATTTGGGTATTTTTTTTTCCTACGACAAGCTCTCCCTACATCCAATCTGGAGTGCGTTCTCCAAAACCTGTCGGATGTTCACCCACTTCATTTTTATATCATATGAAATTTTTGGCGTTCATTTCCATAACAAGATATGCATGGGATTCCAAATGTGCCAGCAGGTGGCATTAGCAACTGGGCTTTTTTTTTTTTTTTTTTTTTTTTTTTTTTTTTTTTGTGGGGAAGACGTCAGGTGCCGAGCTGTCAAAGAGACTGATAGTGGAAGCAATTCGTTCCAGAAAAAATCCTTCACACGCCACCGCAAACTGCGGTCTAAGTAGTAAAAGAAAAACCTCGGCCGCAAACGCTAATTCTTGCTCTAAAGACGTGAGTCACACACTTCAAAAGGGCCGACAGTCCTCCACAGGGGGCCCACACCGGAAGCAGTCCTTGGCAGCTTCTTGAAGGCTGTACCTCCGTTTAGGAATTGACCAACTCCATTTTACGTCTTCTTTTTTTTCTTTCCTATTATTCCTCTCTCTTCATGTGTTCTCTTCAGCTCTTGAGTTGCTTCTGGTGTTGAATTTAATTTTTTTTTATTCTTTAATTTTTCCTTTTTTTAATTTCTCATTCCTCCTTGTCATCTTTTGGGCCCCAACAGGTCTCAAATTTCTATTTTTTTTAGTCTCCATAGACTGGCAACTGATGGATTCAATTATTTCTTTTTAAATGGAGGAGCCACGAAGAGATCAAAACCTCCACCGCCTCTCTCTCTCTCTCTCTCTCTCTCTCTCCTCTCTCTCTCTCTCTCTCTCTCTCTCTCTCTCTCTCTCTCTCTCTCTCTCTCTCATTCGCGTTATAGTTCGAAAGATGTATTACAATAATTTTATGATCATAATGAACTCGAAACTGTATCCTGAGAACAAAAGTATTATTATTTTTTTTCACACAGGGTCATTAAAAGTGTTTGAAGCAAAATAAGTATCTATAATTTCATGTAAGATTCACTTGGATACTAACAGATTACATTTCGGTACAAATAATTACAATTCATGTACTTAAACACCAACAGTTTGCGGGGCGAAGCATGTACTAGTAATTTTTTTTTTTTTTTTTTTTTTTTTGGATCGGGAATACCAAATTACAAACATAATTACCAAAGAAACCTCAAAGTTTAACGACCGACGAGGCTTAAAATAGTTGTATTCACGAAAGATATTTCCATATACCTTTAATAATACCATACCGAATAATTTCGTTAATGTTGTTAATCTCTTTATAACAGGTATTGGAATATAATGCATTTAATTTTATACATTTCATGTGAGGAAATACTCAAAGATAGCTTTTAAACTTACCATTGATAACTTACAACTGATTAGTCAATTTCTCTGTGTACATAACTGATAAGTAGAAATATGAAAAGTTTGAACATACCGTGTATGATTTACCATCTGGCGATTCATAAGTCTCTGCACATAAACGTAGTTGAGCCAACGCTTGTACATATATATATATATATATATATATATATATATATTATATATATTATATTGCATGTGTGCATATGTGCACAGGCTATACGCTTCGCCAAATTTATGCTATATATGATAGGCTAAGCGTACAGTTTGTGCTCATATACGCACATGTACATAAATACAT
>NC_090762.1:56980710-56993210 GCF_036898095.1 Palaemon carinicauda | reverse complement strand
TTGAAATAAATATTTCATATATAAACTATAAAAACTTGAAAATAACGTGAGGATAAAAACTTCAAAATAACAAGAAGAAGAGAACCAAGATAGAACAGTGTGCCCGAATGTACCCAAGACAGTGGAAGACCATGGTACATAGGCTATGGCACTAGCCAAGACTAGAGAACCATGATTACATTTTATATTTGTATAGGGGTGCGTTCTTGGTTGTTGTTGCTGTTTTTGTCTCCGATTCCACGATAATCATTAGGCATGTGTTGATATAGCTACTCTATATTTGCACTATGGATAAAATTGGAAAAGTCAAACTCCCAGGGTTTAAGGCAATGGAAAAAATTACGTTCCTTGTGTGTTGTCTCATTATTATTATTATTATTATTATTATTATTATTATTATTATTATTATTATTATTATTATTATTATTATTATTATTATTATTATAATATATCTTACACATGCAAATCAACAAAAAATATAAAAAAATACAGACGAAAACCTGACCAGTTCTAATGAGCTTCTGTTTTCCATTGACAACGAATAACAAGAAAAATAGATTAATGAAGCTATAGGGAATATGTCGCCGATAAAGAAATCTAGTTTAGGACCGCATGGACCAGAGGGTGAAAGAGAAGATAGAGGAAAATACAGGTTTATGGATTGATACGAAATACATTAGGAGACGTCATGACACGTCTTATCTCTTCTGATCGATGCCGTAGATTTCGATCGATCAATTATCCAGGCTGGAAATGTGAAAAATGGGAGGTGATCAATTTCCAGATGGAGAGAGAAATTTGAGACGTTGGATTCTCGCTCAGGGGAAAGGAAGATTGAAGGAGAAAATTATCCTCAAAAAAGATAAAAATAGGTATGAGACAGAAAATAATTATTTGGAATATCAAATGTACGGGAAAATAATGGAATATACTCCCTCAGATGAGAGAGAGAGAGAGAGAGAGAGAGAGAGAGAGAGAGAGAGAGAGAGAGAGAGAGAGAGAGAGAGAGGAGCTGAAAAGAAAATTATCAGGAAGAATAGTAATAAAGGGAGAATAACCTCACTCAGTTCAGAGATAAGGAAAAAGTTTAAATGGAAAGATAAAACTGGAACTTTCTAATCATCATATGATAAAAAAAGGTGCAAATATTTAGTTTCGCAAATAGGAAAAACTTTAGTTTAAAAGATACCTTATTTTCGTTTTCATAACCTCTCGGGCCCCACTGATCTATTGCCACTTGTTTTAGATTCCTAGGGTCGGTTTCAAGAAATTAATCGCTGTAGCAATCATTCGTGAACGTAACGAAACCTGAAGGAGAGAGAGAGAGAGAGAGAGAGAGAGAGAGAGAGAGAGAGAGAGAAAGAGGCCTGCTCATCTATTTATTGACCAAATTCAGTATTACTTGACTTTACTAATCGACCTACCTATCATATGGTGATTGTATCACAACGGTTATAAATAAGAGAGAGAGAGAGAGAGAGAGAGAGGAGAGAGAGAGAGGAGAGAGAGAGAGAGGAGAGAGAGAGAGAGAGAGAGAGGGAGAGGGGGAGTGCTCATTTAGTTATTGACCAAATTCAGTGTTACTTGACTTTACTAATTGACTTACCTACCATGTGGTGATCGTATCACAAGGGTTATAAATAAGAAGAGAGAGAGAGAGAGAGAGAGAGAGAGAGAGAGAGAGAGAGGAGAGAGAGAGAGAGAGAGAGAGAGAAGCCTGCTCATCTAGTTATTGACCAAATCCAGTATTACTTGAATTTACTAATCTACCTACCTAGCATGTGGTGATCGTATCACAAGGGTTATAAATAAGAGAGAGAGAGAGAGAGAGAGAGAGGAGAGAGAGAGAGAGAGAGAGAGAGAGAGAGAGAGAGAGAGAGAGAGAGAGAGGGTGCCTGCTCGTCTAGTTATTGACCAAATTCAATATTACTTGACTTTACTAATTGACCTACCTATCATGAGGTGATCGTATCACGAGGGTTATAAATGAGAGAGAGAGAGAGAGAGAGAGAGAGAGAGAGAGAGAGAGAGAGAGAGAGAGAGAGAGAGAGAGAGAAAGGCTGACTTTTATGATGATCATTCTTCCTCGAGATTAAGTTAGCAGTGCCTAACCTTAATTAAATTCAATGTATCGGCATGATAAAGGGAGTAAATTCTAGACGATAAGTGTGAAAAACTAATAAGACCTCCTTTATCGTGAGCTATAAATTCTTCGTTTTTACTGCTTAACGATGCCATAAAAAAGGCAACGCTTGAACCATCATTTACGTTCTTCTTTCTCTTCATTTTTTTTTAATATACTTTTTTATACTTTGATGGACGATGTAATTGCCGACGAGAGTTATACAGTTAGTGCCTTAGGTTATATATCATAGATGATTTCATCTTTTGATTTTCATCTTTTAATTTTCATCTTCCTTTTCTTCTATGTAACTCATTGTGACGAACTCAATATCCATTTTTCTGGATAATAGGGGAAGGGGTTAAGTAATCAGGCTTTCGTAGAAAACGACGATTAATGAGTAGGGCAATAGTACAAATGATGAGAACTATGAAAATGGCGATGATCTTTTGTGAGAATCATCAATATAAAAAAATCAGGTTCTGGAAGACATGCACTTAAGCGATGGTCTGGATAAGAATTGCTGATAACGATCTTGATGGTTATCACAATGAATCTTGTTTGCGGTGATTCACATGATAAAGATGAGTAAAGGTAGGAAAATGATGAATTTTCTAATGATGATTGTTTTGTAGCTTGGGGTTGCGATGACGTAAATGATGATAATTTAGTGGATAATTCAGGTCACGCAGTGATGATTAGGTAGATAGTACAGATGACACAGTGATGGTTAGGTAGTTAGTACATATGACACAGTGATGGTTAGGTAGATAGTACAGATGACACAGTGATGGCTAGGTAGATAGTACAAGTGGCATAGTGATGATTAGGTAGATAATACATATGATACAGTGATGATTATGCAATAATTTCTACAAAATATATCATAACATTTTGAAATCTAAGTTTGTGATGTTAAGCTTAAGGAGAGAAGGAACGATTAATGTGTATATAAGCATAGATAGATACGGATAGAGAGAGAGAGAGAGAGAGAGAGAGAGAGAGAGAGAGAGGAGAGAGAGAGAGAGAGAGAGAGAGAGAGACAGACAGACAGACAGACAGATAGATAGATGAGTTAATATTCATTATAGGAAAAGAGCTTCACAAGCTAAAAAAAAATTCGTGATCTTCATCATCCCAATATAAAGAATGTTGACTTATGCTTTTGAACCTTACTTATGTCTTTCAAGATGTTTTGCTTTATATATGTGTGTACAACCATTTCTAGTCTGCTGCAGGACAAAGGCCTCAGACATGTTCTTGAATTCATGTCTGGGCTTTGGCCATTTTCATCTTTAGGCTGGCCACTGCGGATTGGTGAAGGGGAGAAAATTTGGTGTGAGCGCTCACAGCAAACCAACCTAGTATGGATGACCCATATTTTCTGAGGCAATCATCTGCTAATGGGCGTTAGTGTCGGGAAAGAGTTGGGGGGGAGAGGGGGGGCTGCCATAAAAATGGCTTCGTCTAGCAACGCCGCTCTCATGGACTTACCCAAAAGATTGAATACTTTACATAAACCTCTCGTAGTCATAAATATATATATATATATATATATATATATATATATATATATATATATATATATATATATTATATATATATATATATATATGTATATTTATATATATATAATATATGTTATAATATAATATATATATATATATATATATATATATATATATAGACATACATATATATAATATATTATATATTATATATTATATATATGTATGTATATATATATTATATTATAACATATATTATATATATAAATATACATATATATATGTATATTTATATATATAATATATGTTATAATATAATATATATATATACATACATATATATAATATAATATATATATATATATATATATATATATATATATATATATATATATATATATATATATATATACGTGTGTGTGTGTGTGTTCGTGCTCGTCTCATACACGATGTCTTGTAAGATATTTGTAGATTTTGGAATCTGTTAACCATTAAAAGTTCCAGGTTATAATGTCTCTCTCTCTCTCTCTCTCTCTCTCTCTCTCTCTCTCTCTCTCTCTCTCTCTCTCTCTCTCTCTCTCACCTGTACTTCGTCATTTCTGGTATTTCAAAAACCTAGAAACGAGTTTTTTGAAGACAAAAGCCAACATCTTCGGACCATGCGTTTGGAATAATAATGACTTTTAGAACTTGTTTGAACTATTTAGGAGAGAGAGAGAGAGAGAGAGAGAGAGAGAGAGAGAGAGAGAGAGAGAGAGAGAGAGAGAGATCGTACAATCATCCTACGTCAAGCCCTCATCACCAATAAATTAGTTCACCTCCCTCACATACATATCTCAATTTAAATATTCACTGACAATGCCGGACAACATTCTCTGAACTCTATTAATCAGCTTCAAAGAAGAAAAAAAAAAACGCAAAACTCGAATTGAAGTTTAAAAGATGGTATCTTTTAGATGCGCTGTGTTCAACACTTGGAGGCCTCGATCCTATAATTGGTCCCTTCTTTTTTGTGACGTCATTTAATTAACTCTCTTTTTTTTTTCTTCATGCGATTTTGATCTGACATCACACTCGTATTCTTATCTATAAAAAGGAAGGTTGTTGAACATCTAATGCTGCCTTGTGCGGCTAATTATTCGCTGAGTTAATAGCAATTTAAATATGTATAATTAAATAAATTAATTGCAAGAATGTAGTCTGTATCACAGAATGTAAAATAATAAAAAAAGACTTCCAGCATTAGGAAGAAAAAGAAGGCCATTACTTATAACACTTGACAGGATTGCTGAAGTAATTATCTTGGCCAGGAGGAGAATGCCAGTGTACTAGAGCGTGTCTTCATAATTGCACGAACTGGCGAAAGAAAAAAATAAAATGGAAGAAAAAATCATCGAATGGCTTCTATGCCCCGTAAGATAAAATTCCTGAGCAGATAGAAATCTTTATGCCTTTAGCTGCTCTTAGATAATGAGCAATTATATGTTTACGTAATTGAGGAAAATGAAGCGATAATAGACCAAAATGGTCAGAAAGTTACCAAGTCTTGTCAAAATCCAGGTGGAAATGGAAATCATTTACTGGCTTCAGGGTAATGAGAAAAATTGAAAAAAAAAATAAACAAGAAAGCTAATTATAAAATTAATGCTCAACTATTTCATAACAACATTCCAAGGCAAATAGAAGCCCTGATCATAGATAAATAATTGGGTAAAATAAGAAAATAGTACCCGAGAAAAACTTCTGTATGACAATCAACTTAAACCTTGGTAAATTCCCGAAAACAAAGGGCAAGAATCGTTTCCAAATAAGAAACTTATGGTAAAAAGTTTGTCCCTTTCTCGCGCATTATTCCAGGATATTCAGGCCTGGACTGACGTTCAGGAATACTTCTTAGGTTTAATTCAATATGCTCATTGCTCACCTCTACATGTATACATGAACGTCAGTGGTAACATTTGTTGATTTTAAGATGTCCAGGTAAGATAGATGGATAGACTGCTTGCTTGTATTTACATGGCGTTACAACATAATAGTTCATAGGTACTAGAGTAATATAGAGTAGTTGGAAGTGAAGGAGTGGCAGAGCAAAAGAGAAAATGTACAGATAAAGATAAAGAAAGGACCAAAGATATAATGAAAGCATGCAAGATGTAAATGAGCAGATGCCAAATGGGTGGGGTAGATAGAGACGAGAATAAGAGAGGCAGACGGGATAAGTGAAATAAGAAGTATGAATGGAGAGTGAATGAAGGGTAAAGGAGGGACACCATCCGACTTTTTATTCTCCTTAAAATCAGTAAATGAACTGTTTTACTATACAAACCCGAAAACCGGAATCTGTGATAATGGGAAGGAAGAATCAAGTGGTGTGAGTAGATGATGAATTTTAAACTATAGTGGTTCTCAACTTTGTTTGGCACATGCACCCCTTCTATCTAATGTCAGAATGATATTCCCCTATTTTGCAAAATTCTTCGTCTTTCCCACCGTTATTCCTACATAAGGGGCGGTTGCCTGATGCACCCTCTCCAATGCCTTCTATCAAAGGCATCCTCATCCACCAAACCTGTTATCTCCTTATCATCCATATTATCCTCCTTTTTTTGTCATGGATTATGTTAAAGTGCTCCCTAAGGACTTCAATGCAATAAGAAATCAATCCTGGCTTGTACAGTGGCAATGTGTTCGCCTAGCATTCGCACGGCAGCAGATCGATCCCATCCAGGGAACGTGAGTTTAAGCTGTTTACTTGGGAGGCCACTGTTGTGATTGAGCACCACTGTGGTGTGTTGGGCTTGACTGGCTGACGTTCTGGTGAGCATCTATTCTGATGAAACTGGAACTGAAACCAGAAACCTTAACCTATACCCTTAACAGTTTGAATATGCTAATCTGTGGTTCCAATTCCACCCCCTGAAAACCTAAAATTCCCCCCTGGTTGAGAATCATTTGAAGCTATTCACATGAGTAGTAATAAACTTAATGCGACGTCGCACATAAATATTTGGCCTCTTCTCCACATGCTGTGCTTATTCCTTCTGTATATTATCAGCCATTAGATAGTTAGAGGGGTCAGCCTCTTTACAGTTATTATTATTATTATTATTATTATTATTATTATTATTATATGATAGGAATTTCCCTTTCAGTAGCTCGAAGCCCTATCTAGACTGATAAAAATAAAAAAAAATAGAATAAAAAAAAACCTAGGCGATGATCTCATCCAAGGCATAATTGGTCTAATGCGAAAATTAGATGTTTTCAACGTTGTCGATAAGAAGTAAAAGACAGACGCACAGACGGCCAGAGGGTAGGGGTGGGTGATGTGTCGGATTCGGGCGCCCTTATTTTTTGCTTAATGTTGGCATCCAGTGTAGTCTATTATAGACGACACTGAAACCTGTTTTTCGTGTCTTGTGTCTTCGAGTCTTGATTTTTATCTTTTAATTTTTCTCTTGCTTCTCTTTGATTCAAATTCAAATACAATACGGTGTAAACGTCTTTATCGTTCTATGAAAATGTTTTCAGCATAATGTTTCTGGAAAATCATTTTTATTTCATTAATGAAAACTTGTAAACAAAGTCATTCAAAGCTGGTTCTAGTGTAGCAACAGTCATCGGTATGTTGTTCCCTTTTTGGTGTTCCAGCCTTCGTTATTGTCATTTTTTTTTTGGGGGGGGGGCAAGACGGATTAGCTAGATTTCCTCTTAGCCTTCTTCTATCTCCAGATAATCAGAGAAGGGATTCTCGTCCAGCATTGAATTTTCAGAGCAGGTTGTTATGGGAGCTGCCATATCGGTTGTATCTATAATTCAGAGTTGGTTATTCGGGTAAATAATATTCACAAAACATTGTAATATATCATTCAAAGGTTATACATGAATGGCAGGGGCAAGTGACAGGACTATGTCACTGTTCTTAAAATATTTATTTTTTCCTTTCCTCAAGGGGCTATTTTCCCTGGTGGGGCCCCTGGGCTTATAGCATCCTGCTTTTCCAACTAGTGTTGTAGCTTTGCAAGTAATAATAATAATAATAATAATAGTAATAATAATAATAATAATGATAATAGAGACTAACCTTATGATTAGCTTCTAATTCCGCCTCTCCATCAAGCTAGGACCAGGTAGGGCCAGGTAATGGCTGCTAATGACTCAATAGGTAAGACCTATAAGCTCCACAAAGCCCTTCATCCCTTGCTCACAAAGAGGGTGAGATTGCAGACACTACTAGAAACTTTCGAGCTTAAGGGCGTCTCGAACTCCTTCCGACAGATTGCTAGGCAGGGACGTTTCGAAAATGATACCACATCCGTTTTAATATTATTATTAAAGATAGATTAACCAACTTACATATACCCTCCCATACATGTACACAATACATGCATTTATATATATATATATATATATATATATATATATATATAAATATATATATATATGTGTGTGTGTGTGTGTATATATATATATATATATATATATATATATATATATGTAAATATCACGTGTGCTTGTGATATATGTTCATATATATATATATATATATATATATATATATATATATATATATGTATACATATATATATATATATAAATATATATATATATATATATATATATATATATATATATATATATACACACATACATATTTATCATCATCATCATTATCCCCTCCTACGCCTATTGTCGCAAAGGGCCTCTGTTAGATTTCTCCAGTCGTCTCTATCTTGAGCTTTTAATTCAATACTTATCCATTCTTCCTCTCCTACTTCACTGTTCGTAGTCCGCAGCCATCTAGGTCTGGGTGTTCCAATTCTTCTAGTGCCTTGTAGAGCACAGTTAAACGTTGAGTGAACTAATCACTTTTGGGGAGTGCGAAGAACATGCCCAAACCATCTCCATCTACGCCTCACCATGATCTCATCCATATATGGCACTCAACTAATCTCTCTTACAGTTTCATTTCTAATCCGGTCCTGCCATTTAATGACCAATATCCTTCTGAGGGCTTTGCTTTCAAATCTTCTAAATCTGTTGGAGATTGTTTTATTATCATACTATGACTCTTATCCATACAGTAACACCGATCTCACTAAACTGATATATAGTCTGATTTTTATATGTAATTTCAGGCAATTTTATTTCCAAATTTTTCTTAACCTAGCCATTGGGAGGTATTCATAAAAATGAAGGATATCCTTGTAAGCATAAGGTAGAAGTACAAGGTAATTCTCTGAAGCAAAAGGTAGAAGTATAAGCAAATCTTTCTCTCCATATTCATAATGATTACCTTTTACTTGCGAGGATATCCTCCAAGCAGAAGTAAAAGGTTGACTCGTGTTTCGGGAGCGCTTAGTTACATGTTGGAACTTGTAAGATTTCATTTGTGCTGTCAAGATAAGAAAGAGTTTAGTATTTATAATACGTATTTAATGCCATGTTTTACTTGTATTTAATGAAGTTTACGCATCAGAAAGAACACAGACGCCGCCGCGCCTTCCCCAAAGCCTCGCTGGCGACATCTATCCCCTACCCCTTGCATTAGAAGTTCTTTGACCTCTCTTTAGCTCCCACACCCCTTGCATTAGAAGTTCTTTGACCTCTTTTTAGCTCCCACACCCCTTGCATTAGAAGTTCTTTGACCTCTTTTTAGCTCCCACACCCCTTGCATTAGAAGTTCTTTGACCTCTTTTTAGCTCCCACACCCCTTGCATTAGAAGTTCTTTGACCTCTTTTTAGCTCCCACACCCCTTGCATTAGAAGTTCTTTGACCTCTTATTAGCTCCCACACCCCTTGCATTAGAAGTTCTTTGACCTCTTTTTAGCTCCCACACCCCTTGCATTAGAAGTTCTTTGACCTCTTTTTAGCTCCCACACCCCTTGCATTAGAAGTTCTTTGACCTCTTTTTAGCTCCCACACCCCTTGCATTAGAAGTTCTTTGACCTCTTTTTAGCTTCCCCACGCCTTGCATAAGAAGTTCTTTGACCTCATTTTAGCTCCCACACCCCTTGCGTTAGAAGTTCTTTGACCTCTTTTTAGCTCCCATACCCCTTGCATTAGAAGTTCTTTGACCTCTTTTAAGCTCCCACACCCCTTGCATTAGAAGTTCTTTGACCTCTTTTTAACTCCCCCACCCCTTGCATTAGAAGTTCTTTGACCTCTTTTTAGCTCCCCCACCCCTTGCATTAGAAGTTCTTTGACCTCTTTTAAGCTCCCACACCCCTTGCATTAGAAGTTCTTTGACTTCTTTTAAGCTCCCCCACCCCTTGCATTAGAAGTTCTTTGACCTCTTTTTAGCTCTCCCACACCTTGCATTAGAAGTTCTTTGACCTCTTTTAAGCTCCCACACCCCTTGCATTAGAAGTTCTTTGACCTCTTTTAAGCTCCCACACCCCTTGCATTAGAAGTTCTTTGACCTCTTTTTAGCTCCCACACCCCTTGCATTAGAAGTTCTTTGACCTCTTTTTAGCTCCCACACCCCTTGCATTAGAAGTTCTTTGACCTCTTTTTAGCTCTCCCACACCTTGCATTAGAAGTTCTTTGACCTCTTTTAAGCTCCCACACCCCTTGCATTAGAAGTTCTTTGACATCTTTTAAGCTCCCCCACCCCTTGCATTAGAAGTTCTTTGACCTCTTTTAAGCTCCCACACCCCTTGCATTAGAAGTTCTTTGACCTCTTTTTAGCTCCCACACCCCTTGCATTAGAAGTTCTTTGACCTCTTTTTAGCTCTCCCACACCTTGCATTAGAAGTTCTTTGACCTCTTTTAAGCTCCCACACCCCTTGCATTAGAAGTTCTTTGACATCTTTTAAGCTCCCCCACCCCTTGCATTAGAAGTTCTTTGACATCTTTTAAGCTCCCTTACCTCAAGCATTAGAAGTTCTTTGATCTCTCTTTATAGCTCCCACACCTCTAACATTAGAAGTTCTTTGACCTCTCTCTTTAGCTCTCACACTTCTAGCATTAGAAGTTCTTTGACATATATTTCTAGGTTCCATACTTTTAGCATTAGAGGGTCTTCGATCTATATTTTGAGGTGCCTTACTTCTAGCATTAGAGGCTCTCTATTTTTAGGTGTCTCACCTCTGGCATTAGAGGCTCCTCTTCGCTGTTCTCTCCTGTCTTCTAGTTTTCAAGATCTTCTTTCATTAGATTATCTGTTTCTTTCGAGATTTCATTGTCTCTTTTCCTTAGTTCGTCAGTGTCCTAGATTTCAAAAGAGATTTCAGTGCTGCGAGTCCTCACTTCGTTAGATTCTTCAGGGGAATCGAAGGCATTTATTCTTTACCTATCTGGGCAATGAGTAAAGAGATGAATACTATCGATTTCTCGCATACACTATCATGCCAAAGTAAATGACGAGCAACATAATATATTTACCAATGTCGTCTGGATATGTCCTTACTTCAATGGCGAATTTTGGGACAATCCTGTTGAAGAACTACACGTCACTCACCGTTCAGTTGAACCATTCTGCCTCCATCCTCATTCCCCGCAATCCATTTTTGCACCGATACAAAGCCTCGTACTTTTTCCAAGAGTCTCCTTTAATAAGACATCGTCGCAAAAGCCCAAGCAAAGGATTCTTCAAGGCGCATACATTATGATCTTCAAAGCTCAGCTGCCAACGGAAGATCCCGTGTCTTTCTATAGGTCGGGCGATATAAAACGAACGATCGGCAACTTCGGCAGCAACCAAAACCATCTGTAGTTGATGGTATTCCGAAGACGTAACACATAATTCTTACCGTCAGCTTCCTATTCCGCCAGAACGCGATCTCTGTGAATTAAGTGAAATCCTTCTCCCAGTCATCAACTCATTTCCTCTTACTCCTATTAACGCGCAATTCCTTGGTTAGATTTCGCCAGCTACATACAGATCATGTGAGGTGTTGCAGGCTACGTTTGAAAAAATGAAGATCAGGTCTTCAAAAGTCATTTGAAGCTCGGGGAGGAGTCGTTCAGGACTGCTCCTGGAAATTTCAGATCTGATTCAGAAATCCATGTTAAGTATACGGCTATGTCCTTTGAAGACTTTTTGAAATTCAGGAAAGTTTTCTTCCGAAACCGTTCTGAGATTCCATTCTGGAGGCATTCAGAATTCCATGCTAAGTCTATGGCTATTTCTTCTGAAGCCATTTGGAAATCTGGGAAAGTTTTCTTCCGATACCGTTCTGAGATTCCGTTCTGGAGGCATTCAGAATTCCATGCTAAGTCTATGGCTATTTCTTCTGAAGCCATTGGGAAATCCGATAAGATTTTCTTCCGAATTCGTTTAGGACTCGCGAAAAATTCCATTCTTGTTTTATAACAACAACAACAACAACAACAACAGCAATAATAATAATAATAATAATAATAATAATAATAATAATAATAATAATAATAATAATAATAATAAACTACGTGATTTGATTTATAGATTTGAGTTGAAAAGTTTTGAAGACGCTAAACGCTCAACTTTGCAGTTTGAAGGAAACTTTAAGATACCCGGACGAAGGGCGAAGGGTAATTGAGGTTTAAAGCAAACCGAATTGAAATAGTAGGTTTCAGCTAAATTATATACATACATACATAGATACATACATACATACATACATACATACATATATACTGTTTGTACATACATACATCCCTAAATACAGCAGCCTTCGTATTCTCCCAACTGTTTATACATGCAAAAGCAAATGTGAAATGCATATCACCAAGTTATGGCTTAACCTTGATATTTCATCGAGATTCCAGGTGTGGATAAGATATCTGTCCGCAAGCCACTGTACATTTTGTTCATCAAAACGGAATAACATCTTGAAATCACGATCAAGTGTGGGTAAACGGGGCATGTATGGTTTAACATGCCTCA
>NC_090762.1:56963210-56970710 GCF_036898095.1 Palaemon carinicauda | reverse complement strand
AAGTGAAACCCCAATAAAACAGTGGTGTCACTACTCGATGAATGATTTTACACCCATATCTTGTAAGACTTACGATCTTAATGATAACAGTCATTATCAGGCCAAATGCATTGGAAAACAGTCATGCGTATTGTTGTTAATTATAAAACTTGCTAGTAAAAAGTGATGTGATTTGGAAGCAGAAAAAAATAGGGCATTTGATACACACAGATAAAGAACATACCAAGGAGATATCTTTAAAAGGTTTATGATTTGCATTTGATTAAGGAAAACCTCTAGCCCCCGATTTCCCCCCTCCCCCCTCTTTTAGCCTGTCGTTTAAAAATCATAGATTTAGTAGAATAATCAGCCCTTATACCGGCACATTGTATTTAGAAATCAGACTTTATTGAGGCGAGAAACAAATTTTAGAACAATTACATACTAAAGAGAAGACGAAGTCTCTGGTAACTGTCTGTAAAATGTGTTCCTCGAATCCTAAAGCATACATCATATTCGTTATATTATTTTAGATCCGAAATAAGTTTTCTCATTGATAATATTGAGCGAATAGTAAAATTCAGACAAGTGCAATCTCACTTCTATGTAATATTCATACGAGAGTACTACCCACATAGGAGAGTCGACCAAGGGTGGTATTTAGTCTGGAGTAATATTCGATTGGAAATAGTAATCAGTCAGGAGTATTCGTAATGATATTTATGCATGAAATTAGAATATTCCTCATCGTTTTCTACCGAAAAAAAGGAGTTTTTATAGATAGTGAATAGATGCTAATGTCAGCTTACAGGTAGTTTTGTGATATGCTTGTTATTGTTGATGGAGCCTTTACTGTATAGTCATACTTTTTCTTTAGAAAAAATAAATCTCTGTAATAGGGGAATTTATTCACATGTCAGAAATGAGGTGGTTTAATTATTGAAAATTAATCATATCGTTCAATTTATTATCAGCACGATGCATGAATCTTTTTTTTTTTCCTTTTTGGAAAGCGAAATAAATAAATTTTACTTTGAACATTGTTCTTTAATGAGTGTTTTGAGATGAAAAATATAACAGACACAGGAGTATTAATTATTTTAGTATATATATGAAAACGGAATTATTCTTTTCATTTCATTGAAAACATGAAACCTGAAGTAGTTTTTAATAGTCTTTTTTCTGTTCGAGTTTTTTCATAAAAGCCAATCTTTTCGTCAGCCTCACAACTGAATTAATTTCTAAATGTTAACTTCATAGACATATTTCAATGTAAGGATAACGTCACGATGAAGTTTATTTAATAAAATATGCATATTATGATTCATTTCTTATATCAAAGTCATCTAAAGCTTCAACTAGATGAATCGAAATATTGTTTATGAAGCCAAAATATAATTGCAGGCAATTTAGAAAGGCTAAAGTATGATTTTTAGAAAAAAAATCTTTCAAAGGGCATCAAGACCAAAGTGCGAACTTTTTTTATTTCCTAATTTCATTGATAGAAATTACGTACTAAATGATTAATTTCACGTGTACGTTGATAATGCTGAATCCTCGGCACTCAATTGGTTACCAGGGTAGTCAAAATGCTCTGTGATTGGTTGTCGATAAAAGTTGAGGGCCACTCTGATTGGTCGTTTTGGATTAGTTCAACTAGATATCAATATATTTTTTTTTCATTTCTCCCTTTATGGCTCATGTTGACTTGTGCAAAACCAAATGAATGCTAAATAACAGTCCAATGTAACAGAGAGAGAGAGAGAGAGAGAGAGAGAGAGAGAGAGAGAGAGATATGCTATCTTCCATACCGGCGATACAGCTCCATTAAGGTAATATTATATATATATATATATATATATGTATACCGTATATATACACACATACACACACATATATATATATATATATATATGTGTGTGTGTGTGTGTGTATACATTTACAGTATATATATATATATATATATATACATATATATGTATATATATATATACATATATATATAATATGCCGTATGTATACACATTATATATATAGATATATATATAATATATATATATATATATATATATATCATCTTCATCATCATCATCAGTCGGTACTATTCCACTGCAGAACAAAAGACTCGGACATGTCATTCCACTCCCGTCAGTTAAAGGTCTTTCTATGCCAGTCCATACCCGCAAACTTTCTTAGTTCGTCAAAATATCGTTTTCTCTTCCTTCCCCTGCTTCTTTTACAATCTCTAAGGACCCATTCTCTTGTTCTGAATGTCCATCTATTATCTTTCATTCTCATTATATGTCCTGCCCTTGTCCATTTATTTTTCTCTACTTTAGTTTGATCATCTCTTATCCATGTTGCTCTTTTTCTGCTTCTTAGCGTTATTCCTATCATTATTTTTTCCATAGCTCTTTGAGTTGTAACTAGCTTATGTTCTAAGGCTTTAGTAAAGCTCCGGGTTTCTGATGCATAAATTAGTAATGGTAGGACCTTCTGATTACATAATTTTCTTTTTAGAGAATCATTCCATCCCTTGCTTATCCTTCTTTTAATTTCGGCTTCATGTCCTGGGGAAATAAGTCTGTCAAAAATAACAGTTTTTAGAGGTTTGTCCATAACTTATTTGTTGTCTCTGTATTTTCATTGAAAATTATCATAGTTTTACTCATTAAGTTTTAGTCCTACATTTCTGCTTTCTGTATTAAAATATTCTTTCATCTTCTACAATTCCACCCTTAACTCACTAAATAGAACTAAGTGATCTGCAAATCTTAAGTTGTTAAGGTATTCCACGTAAATGTTAAATTCTACATTTTCCTGATATAAATTCTTGAAAACCTCTAGGCACGCTGTGAATAATTTGGGAGAGTTGAGGTCTCCCTGTCTAACTATTTTCTCAATTGGAATTTTCTCACTAGTTTTATGTAGTTTACGGATTGCTGTACATCCCGTATAGATATCTTCAAGTGTTCTAACATGAGATTCGCCTATTCCTTGTCTTTGAAAAGCTTTCACTCTTTCGGTTTCCATTAGCTTGCTAGTTAGTTACATGGATATGGTCAGTTGTTGAATAATAGGTTCTAAAGCCTGCCTGCTGGCTTGGCTGAATAAAGGCTGTCTTTCTATTCGCCCTAATATGATCTTTGTAAATATTTTAAACATATACATCTTTGTATATAATTGCATAGTATATATATATATATATATATATGTGTGTGTGTGTGTGTGTGTGTGTGCGTGTGTGTATACGTGTGTCCATGTGTCAGTGCATGAGAGAGAGAGAGAGAGAGAGAGAGAGAGAGAGAGAGAGATAGAGAGAGAAACAAATTGGATATCTAGCCCTTTTTATTATGGAGTTGGCCATTCGTTAGTTGAAGTCCCTACACTTTTACATATGTATATTATGCATACCTTATGTCCCTTGGCTCCTAATAATTGCAGTTGCTAATTACGAGGCGAGTAATTAGAGAGGGGTAACTAGTCAGTAAAGTAGTTTAATGAATACGACCAGTTTAATTACTAATATTCAAAGAGAGAAAAAGAAAATTCTGCCTGGAGAAATGCATCCTCTGTCTGATGAACAGCATCCATTGGAGACGATTAATGTTGATTAATAGCAGCATACCATCCGTCATTCATCACCTTTCACACGCTCGCATATTGACATACATTGATATCTTGATATACCAAGTCTCTCTCTCTCTTTCTCTCTCCGGGTCATGCATTATTCGTTGCGCAAGACGAAGGCTGATCAATTAATGTCATTCTACGACCAACTTTATTCATTTTCAGTCCTGCCTCCACAGTATGATTCCATCATTAACGGCGCCATTGCCATTCCAAGTGAACAAAGTCTTTTACTACACGACATGGCATAATTTCGTCGCTAGAGAAATAACGTCTCTTAGATCAATACTTTATTATTTTTTCTTTTTTCCTTTTTTTACTTTATTGGCTATCTGACATACCCGGCAGCCCTCTCCACCCGGGTGACGAAATTGCTATTAGTTCGTAATTCTGGTGGCTGTAATTATTGCTGTCAAGTATTGCTGTTCGATGCAAAGCTGATAGTCCAGTGATTGACAAGCTGCCTGGCAGAGTCCCTGACAAGACACGCCGATGGGGAGGCAGATGCGGAAACAGAATTTCATGTTATTAACTGCTTCGACTCTTGAAAAAATGCCTCCTGTCTTTATCATTATGTTAAAAAGAACAGCATCTCTCTCTCTCTCTCTCTCTCTCTCTCTCTCTCTCTCTCTCTCTCTGCTGTTGTGTCTTTCTAACAATTTCATATCATTTAAGACTTACACTTTTGAAACTTTTCTATATTTATTACAACACAAAAAACGCATACTCTCTCTCTCTCTCTCTCTCTCTCTCTCTCTCTCTCTCTCTCTCTCTCTACTGTTGTCTATTCCTAACAATTTCATGCAATGAAAGGCTTATGATTTTGAAACATTTCTACAGTATTACAACACAAACCTCTCTCTCTCTCTCTCTCTCTCTCTCTCTCTCTCGCTGTTGCAATTATTTTTAACAATTTCATATAATGTAAGGCTTACACTTTCGAAACAATTATATATTATTACAATACAAAACGCATATTCTCTCTCTCTCTCTCTCTCTCTCTCTCTCTCTCTCTCTCTCTCTCTCTCTCTCTCATATAAAGTGTAATAGCAACTAATGATCAGTTTGGCTATTCCTTTCATCTCGTTAAATATCACGAAGCCGTCTACAAATACCAGACTATTTAGCCTTGAAAGTTCATAAATTTTTATTTCCTGTCTGTTTGGCTGTCTCTGTTTTCCCATTAAATTACTTGAAAATTTATAAACGAATTTTAAAATTCGATTTCTAGATTGATTAGATTTTGAGATGGTTTAGAAACCTGACACAAATCCAACATTTTTCTTTTAGTGTTCGACGGGATATGGCAAGGGGATATGGCCTCCAAGGGCTATCACTTATCATAATTGTTTCCTTAAAGTGTATTGAAAATACGATTTTTCTAATTGTTTGTGATTCCTTCCATCTTTGTTTGTCGTCTCTTGAACATTAGCTTGTGATGAATCGACAACAAGCTCTCATCAGCTCTTCGAACTTTAATTGAGCCTCAAACAAACAAACAAACAAAAAGGTTTAAGGAGATAAAATATCATTCCGAAAAAACAAATCATGAAACACGATGCACCTCTTCTTCTTTTTTTTTCTTTTTGTGTGTGAATTAGAAATGCGTTAGAAGAAATAATTTTGCTTTTGAAGCGTTCCCCCCCCCCCCTTGTTTTGGGGGATGAGTTGGAGGGGAATTTTGGATCAGGTTACCGATATTAATTATTCATTGTGTATCAGAAGGCATATTAACAATTAAAAATGAAAATTAATTACGTAAGTCGCGTATTTTGATACGTAAAATTCCTTTGTAGAAATACCAAAATTTTAGGATATATATAATTCTTCTGATTGTTTTAACAGGAATACAAATCTCTCTCTCTCTCTCTCTCTCTCTCTCTCTCTCTCTCTCTCTCTCTCCCCTACATTTATCTCCCCAATTTCATACTAATAGCAATCCCAGTCCTAATTGCCGTGGTTTCCTAATTACAAGTCATTCAAAGCTTTATTAATTGATCGAGGACTTTTTTCTGTCTCCGGTTACCCGCCATTCCCTCTAGCCATTCCTTGGACCGTCTGGAAACTGACGTAATTTTACAGATCTCAAAGGAAATTATCTTATTAAGTTTTGTTCTTTACGTTGACACAAAAGCTCCGTCAGTCTTAGGCGTCTCTCTCCCCTCAGTCTTAGGCGTCTCTCTCTCTCTCTCTCTCTCTCTCTCTCTCTCTCTCTCTCTCTCTCTCTCTCTCTCTCTTGTTTCTACCCAAATATCTAAATCAAAACTTAATTTTCTTGTTAGACCTTCACTGGATTTTGTTTTATGGACACAATTCCAAGTGATTGGTAATGTCTTAAGTTCATATTTTTATTAGTAGTGTTGTTAGTGTTATCATCATTATTACCATTATTAGTTTCAGTAGTAGTAGTAGTAGTAGTAGTAGTAGTAGTAGTAGTAGTAGTAGTAGTAGTAGCATATGAAATGCTATTAAAATATTTCTTCAAATAATTACCTACAAACCTATAACGACCGGGCATAATAAGACCCAAACTGCCATTTACATCTGATAATTAGGTATACTGTATACGTCACTGCAATACTCAATTTTCTCTTTTCCGTGTTCAATATTTCCATTTGGAAAAAGAAGTAAAAAACCCATAAAAGACGATTTACTCTCTTATAATTACATCGAATAATGTTCTCTTACGTCAGATGATAAAAATGCAACACGTCGATTATGTAGATTATGATGTCTGCTTTGTCAACGTTTCATTTTGGAGGAAATTATCAAAATCTAAGAATATTTTTGTTTCTCGGTCAATTTTAAGTTTCGTATTTTTCTAAAGTTTATATATATATACACACACACATATATATATATAATATATATATATATATATATATATTATATATATATAGATATATATGTGTGTATATATATATGTGTGTATATATATATATATATATATACAGTACTTATGCATACATATATATATATATATATATATATACATATACATATATACAGTATATATGCATATATATATATATATATATGTATATATGTGTATATATATATATATATATGTGTGTATATATATATATATATATGTATATATATATATATATATGTATATATATGTATATATATATATATATATATTACATATACGTATATATATATATATATAGTACATATACGTATATATATATATATATATACATATACATATGTACATATGTATATATATATGTACTGTATATGTATATATATAAATATACATATATATATATATATATATATATATATATATATATATATATATATACACAGTATATATATATTGTGTGTGTGTACGTGTTGAGTAGGTCTATATAAACATGTATATATATATACATACATATATACATATACGTATATATATACATATGTATATATACGTACTGTATATGTATGTATATATGTGTATTTATATATATATACATATATATATATATATATATATATATATATACACATATGTATTGTGTGTGTGCGTGTTATGCCTATATAAATATATGTATATATTCATATATTTTATATAGGCCCTATAATTATATATACATGTATATATATATATATATATATATATATATATATATATATATATATACACATATCTGGTATATATAAAATATATGTATATATACGTGTATATATAAAAGTATTATCTTAGAAAGAAATATCCCTTATATAACTAATTCAAAACGACGTTTTTGAGAATTCGAATTGGAATTTTAATCGCAATCCTCTTAATGTATTTCGGAGTCTCCAGAATTCAAAATTGTATTATATTGGATGAATAAAAAAGGTTTTACCACTTTTATTCGATTATCATCAAGCAAACACACTTTAAAATTGAAAAATAAT
>NC_090762.1:56923210-56950710 GCF_036898095.1 Palaemon carinicauda | reverse complement strand
TATATATATATATATATATATATATATATATATATATATATATATATATTATATATATATAATATAAAAAATATATACATATATTATAAATATATTTATAAATATATATATATATATATATATATATATATATATATATATATATATATATATATATATATATATATATAGTATGAGCGGTTTGTGTATGTATTATTTATGTATGTGGGAATATATATACATCGTGAATAATGAAATGAAAAAAGCTAGGATGTATGAATATACTGTATATACATCGAATTGCATTTTTTCAAGTATCGACATCAAGAAATTGTTAAAATAAATTGATAAGTACAAAAGGGATTCTCACTATAATTCAATAATATTTTGGAAAATAAAGAAACTTAGAATCCGAAAAACTAAACATCTGTTGTGCATATAAATATTCACAACACATAAATTATATATACACGTACAATGTATGTGTGTATATATATATATATATATATATATATATATATATATATATATATTGATGTGATAGAATATATCACCACACATTCGATCAAAATTAGAATATATCACCACACATTCGATCAAAATTAGATAATATATATATATTATATATATATATTTATATATATACATACATATATATAAGGGATTGATATGATAGAATACATATCTAGAATATATGTATATATATATATATATATATGTGTGTGTTGTGTATGTGGGTGTAGGTTCTCATACATCTGCATATATATGTATGTATATTTACCTGTACAACAACGAATGCAGCTGTTTCTAGTCTACTGCAGGACAAAAGCCTCAGACATATGCTTATTCATGTCTGGGGTTTGGCCAGTTTTCATCAATACGCTGTCCAGTACGAAATGGGGATGATGAAGACGTTTGTCTGAGCTTTTACAGCAAACCCACCTAGTTTGGGTGGCCATGACTAGTACAGCTTTGCGGAGGATGTCGATACGCAAACCCTTTCACCACGGTATCCCCACTTAGAAGGGATATCGACTTGTTTGTATCACTAAATGGTATTTATTTAACTGTATACATATATGTTCAACTCAATAAGTATACCAATGTCTAAAGGTATTTGAGCTTTGTTTATACTTTAGGTTCCAGTGCTTATATAGATTCATTTTCCTTGTTTAGAAATAACTGCTGAAGTGTTTTTGTCATTTGACTTAGGATATTACATATTTTTTGTTATAGTTTGTGTAGTGATTCATATTGAAGAATATATATTGCCAGATAAACCTATTGTTACACACACACATACACACACACACACACACACACACACTCACTCATATGTGTGAGTTCATATATATAGTCATTACATATAATGACAATGAAAGACAATAAATGGACAGTAAGAATAACAGAATGGGTCCATATAGATTGCAGAAGCAGCAGGGGAAGGAAGAGAAGACCATGGACTAACGAACTAAGAAAGTTTGTGGGTATGGACTGGCATAGGGAGACCATAAATAGACGCAAATGGAAGGACGTGTCTGACGTCCTTTGTTCTGCAGTTGACTAGTAACGTTGATGATATGTATATGTATATATATTATATTATATATATATATATATATAGATATATATATATATATATATATATGTGTGTGTATGTATATACAGTATATATGTATGTATGAATGTACTGTGTATAAATATATATATATATATATATATGTGTGTGTGTGTGTGTGTGTGTTTGTGTGTATACACACATAGTATGTAAATATACCCATACACATTAACATAAGAGATATATATATATATATATATATATGTATATATATGTGTGTGTGTTTTGCAGAGGAATGTCAAAAACGTGATGTCAGTTTGTGGTTAAACTGATTAACGTTCGTCAAAATAATTTATGTAAATATGAAACTTATCTTTCCGAGAAATATTAAGCTTGGCATTTTAGACACTTGGTAATAAGTATGACTTGTGATTTTTTTCATATAGCTGCTTCAGGTAAAAATGTCATTATATTTAAAAAAAAAAAATGTAGCTCTGAATTATATGTTCTGTAAAGTAAATTGAAAATAGAGCATTACGAATAAATTTAAAATCCATATATTGATAAAATTGAATTCTTGAAAAAATTCGTTGAAAAACAAGTCATATATAAAACCCCTTTCCCAAGGACCAGTTAGTATACTCTTATGATTGGTCTGTTGGGAGTATATCATATCTTTTGCGTATATTCATCTATTTGTTTCCTTTGGAGCAGGTTTTTTTTTTTTTTTTTTTTTTTTTTTACCCGCTATCCAAAATACGGGAGAAATAGGAACGTAAATTTTTAGAAGGGCATTTCTTGGGCTCGGACTGGTCAGACTTGGCGGAGGTTTGCGGCCTGTAGACGCCCATGCTATTTTTATTGTTGTTATCAAGTATTCAACTCGTAATACTTATGAAGAAATATAATGATATTATGTTTTCGGTCCTTTTTGTGAACAGATTCCTGGCCACAATTTTGATCGTAGAGTAATGAAACTTGCAGGAATCAGGTGTTATGTAAAAACCTGAAAATAATGATAATTTTGGAAGGTCTTGGTCAAGCAAGATTTCCAATTTACCTAATCATCCATAAGTTTGGACATCGTTGTCACAGAGACGTCAATCTTGGTTCATATATGAGTGTATGAAAATCCACGCCATTTAATACATGTTAAGGTCAAAGGTCAAGGTCAAGGTCGAGCAAAAGGCCGAGAAATAAACTGCCGCAGTGGAGATCTGCGCTCTAATGAGTGCCCCTCTAGTTGTTGTTATTATTATTATTATTATTATTATTATTATTATTATTATTATTATTATTATTTATAGTAGTGGTAGTAGTAGTAGTATTAGTATTAGCATTAGTAGTAGTAGTAGTATACTGTACTTCGCATACAATACCACTTTCTCTCCTCCATTTCTAGCATATCTTCGCGTATCTCACAGTAAATCTTTTCTTTTTCTTCTCGTATACGAATTACAATGCAAATCTCGTCCCCATTCCCTCTCCAACTCAGCCAGCACTTAATGGCAGCGAGTCTTGCTTAATTAACCGCGAAACAAGAAAAATGGACGGATACAATTGTTCTCCTTTTGTTCATCTTTTTAATGACTAGGATAAAACTTAGAATTCATTAGTCATCTGGCAACAAAAGGCAAGATAATTAAAGGAGCTGTTTGTGTGTGTGTGTGTGTGTGTGTGTGGTGGTGGGGGGGGGGATATTATGGACGGGGGAGGTCCTCTTTTCACCATAACATGGGTTTTCAAGTTTTAATTATTCTTTTATATCAGTTTTACAGTGAGACTCTTTTCCATAATTTATTTCTCAATTTGTTCATTTCTGAATTATTATTATTATTATTATTATTTTTTTTTTTTTTTTTTTTTTTTTTTTTTTGCATCAGATGAAAAATCTTCGTCACACTGGGAGAGACTCAGTTTCTGTCTATGAAATAAGTCAAATTTATTCATTCTAAGTTCTCTGTATTCAAATATAAAAAAATTAATCACATGATTTAGTAAATTCTGTAAAATGGTAGAAATTATGGAATTAAAGGAACTAAATTCTGATCTTAAAAAAAAAATAAATCAGTCCACTCGTATTTCTTATAATAATAAAGACGGGAGACCATAATTTTAAATTATCTTTAGCATTTAAAACCGAAAATACCAGCCAATATTTGGATGGAATTGTCGAAATAGACTTATTTCTTTTAGTTTTTGATATATATAATAATCATTTGATATTTCATGCCTAAATTCCCTTCAGATAATAAGGAAAAAATCCATTTAATCATTGAAAACACAAAACATTAATTAAGTTTCCGGGAGATTAGATGCCAATGAATATTTTAACACATTTCAAGATTATTCTATTTGATTTTCATGGGTGTGAAATTTTCATGGTATATTCAAACATGAAAGTCATAGACATTGATAATCATTTGATATTCATGAATGTAATTTATGATCTTTGGGCCATGTATTTTTCAGGCAAGATAATTTTTCCATCTACTGATTAGAATGTAATTTCTGTCTAATTACTAGATGAGGAGTAATCCTAACGAGAATAATTCCATCCACTGATAAGAATATAATCTCGGTTTAATTGTTAGAAGACAAGTAATCCTAACGCTAGTTTCCATTTTCTAAATTTTAAGAACTATCAAAATTATTTTTTTTTTTTTTCCAAATACTATAATTTAATATTCGGAGACTGAAAGCCCTATTCAACTACTCAATGATATGGTCGAACAGTCAGAGACTAAAAAGTTTATACTATTTCTCTGAGTCACTGAAATACCAATAGATAAAAGATATTCATATATCTCGGAGTGCCAGTTGGCATTCAGACACTGGAATGTAGTTTAGTAGGCAGACTCAAAAATATCATTCAATATTCAAATATTGAAGAGCTGTTTTAACATGCAGCGACTGTGAAAAGCCATTCGATATTTAGATATAGAATTTCTATAAGATGTTCAAATATTAAATTCCTGTTTGATATACAGATAATGAAAGTACTGTACCATTTTATGTCAAGAAGAATAGAATTGTCGCTCAATATTCAGAGAATAAAATAAGACATGGTATGGGTAAATAAAGCCCTTTTTGCATAATAATATTATATACGTGCTACATTATTACACATTTTTGAGGTAGACAAAGTAACAGAACTCCCCTTTGTAATCTGAGAAATGAACACTAAGATTAAAGTATATGGATTTGGAAATGCTTTGTTGAATTAAAATAAATGAGGGAAATGCGTTGTTAATCCGAGGTAATGCAACTCCCATTAGAGAAATTAAAATAATGCGATACCCCTAAGGGACTTAAGCTCTAGAAAAGAGAGGAAATGAAAATCAAAGGGGAGATTGAAAGGGTCAGATAGTTCTGTTAAGGGTAGTGCTTGTTTAGAGGGGAAATCCTTGCCATTTTGTCTCGCAGGTAAGTCGTCAAAAATTGCGATTGCGAGCGTTATAGTAATGGGGAAAATGGCGAATATTTTGAGAGAAGCTGAGCAATCTGACCCCACTCTCTCTAATTGCAACCTGAACGGAATTTTGAGTGGTAGGAAAAAATGACTCGATCTACTCGGAATAATCCGACAACTTTCTTATGAAATGAAACGGGAAGATATAAAATTTTCCTTATTACTTTGGAATCCATCTAAGTGAAAAACAAACAATTTATATTTTTGATACCTTTAAGTTTTTTGTTCATTTTAATTAATAAAGCCTTTGTACACAACCTAAGATTATATGTGTTCGTTAAGGTGATGCTACATGATTTTTGGGTATATGATGTATCCTTTGAGTTGTTCTTATTATCTCATTCTCGACTTCACTTAACAAAAGATATTTCATCCATCCAGTTATTCTCTCTCTCTCTCTCTCTCTCTCTCTCTCTCTCTCTCTCTCTCTCTCTCTCTCTCTCTCTCTCTCTCTCTCTCTCTCGCTTCATAGATCTCAATAATGCTTACATTTGTCATGTATATACTTCGTTTTGGACAGATTTACACACAAAAAAAATTCACAATTCCGTCCTTCTTCCATATTTCTATTTCTATATTCTTCACTCTTCTAAAAAGCTTCTCTGTTGTTTATTTCGGACAGATGAAGAATCCGTTTTTTTTCCTTATTCATCGTTTTGCTTTCAGATTTACTTTATTCAGCATTTGGAGTCCTCGTCGAAAAAAATTTGTATAAAAGCGTAATTGTATATATGTATGTATATAGATAGATATCGACATATTTATATATGATTGTATATATTTGAATTTATATGTATATATATATATATATATATATATATATATATATATATATATATATATATATATATATATATATATATATATGTATATATGTATATATATATATATATATAATATATATATATATATATTTATATGTATGTATATATATATTTATATATGTATATATATACATATATAATATATATATATATATATATATATATATATATATATATATATATATATATGTAAATATATATATATATATTTATATATATATATATATGTATATATACATATATATATATAAATGTGTAGCGTATATATATATATATATATATATATATATATATATATGTATATATATCTATATGTGTATATATATAGATAGATAGATAGATAGATAGATATCCATATATGTGTCTGTGTACACGTGTCTTGTGTATTTGAATATTTATGTTCTCATAAAAAACACACACAACTGATACATTTTCTTCCTTAATGTAGAGTTCCTTTGTAGATTGATTATCCGATTTAACAACTCTCTGTCGTCGGAAAAAAGGCCCAGCGAACGTACACAGCAATATCCTTAAGCAGACTAAAGACTTGAGAAAAATTGAGCGAGAGGCACAAAGCTCATCTTAGCTCTCGACTCGTTTTACTTTCCAATTAATTCCCACACTCGAGATCTTCAACCCCCATTCTGCCTCGTCAGAACCTGAAGTCCCGTCATGCTGGTTGTGCAGAAATAAATGGGTTGAGAGAAGTATTCTTTAGATGCGTAGCCTTTGGCCAAGGAGCCTCCAGAACAACGCATTATCATTTATTTTGGGTGATTATATCGTCGCCTTGACGTGACGTCACTGAGTCTTCTTTTTGTCCTGTATGCTTTTTGTGGTCTCCATCTGTTGAACGTTTTATAAACAGTTAAGATAACAAGATTCTCTCTCTCTCTCTCTCTCTCTCTCTCTCTCTCTCTCTCTCTCTCTCTCTCTCTCGTTAGTAAGTAAGTAATTAAGTGTCGGTTATGTGAATTACAAGAATATAAACACTCATGCATACGTATGTATAAATCTTTAACTATTTTAAATAATTCTTCTTCGCTCAAGGTGCTAACCACTGCAATGTAATTGTTCGGTGGGCACTTTCCTCTTGCTAAGGGTAGACGATTCTTTAGCTATTGTAAGAAGCTCTTCTAGGAGAAGGACACTCTAAAATCAAACCATTGTTCTTTAGTCTTGGGTAGTAACATAGCCTCTGTACCATGGTCTTCCCCTGTCTTGGGCTGGAGTTCCCTTGCTTGAGGGTACACTCGGGCACCCGTTCTATCTTATTTCTCTACCTTTTGTTTTTGTAAAGTTTTTATAGTTTATATATGAAAGATTTATGCTAATGTTGTTACTATTCTGAAAATATCTTATCTTAATTGTTAATTACTTCTCTTGTAGTTTGTTTATTTCTTTATTTCCTTTCCTCACTGGGCTATTTTCTTTGTTGGAGCCCTTGGGCTTATAGCATCTTGCTTTTCCAGCTAGGGTTGTAGCCTAGCAAGTGGTGATAATAATAATACATTCTTTGCGCATACATAAATTTCTACTTAATATACATATGCGTATATTAACATTCACTTCCAGTAATATTAACTAAAGTATCCCCTGTAATGCGGGCAAGATAAAATTACCTTGAACTTGACTCAAATCTGAAATGCGACCCTTGGGCCTAAACTCTCTCCTTATGCTCCTATTGCCTTTCTTCATATTCTTGTATTTTATGTCTACATTATCTTATCATCATTACTCTTTTACAGCTGTCCTTATCTTGATAAAACTGTTTTTTTTTTCCTGATAACCTCATTTTAACCTTGGCTTATCTCTGCATAACCTCCTCATTTTTTCTTTTTTATAGCTAGCCCCACAGCCTACATATGTATATAGCCTTTCCCCCAGCTCCACTATCTTCATATTTGCATTGACCTTCCTGAGTTATCCTCTGTCTGGTTATTCCGATACGCAAAACCTGTTCATCTTTGTATAGCCAAGTAATCTTTGCCTTTGCCGCTTATCTTTATAACTTTTATCTATTTCTGCCTATTTCCACAATTTCTCTCTCCCGTCTATATCGGCGTATCCTCATATCCTCTCTTTATCTCCTTATTTTCATAACCTCTGTCAGCCTCAGGATATAACCATATCTGCTTATCATGAGGATTTCTGCCTAATGGTACCGATCTTCAATAACTAATGTTTATCTCTGCCTATAAATTTTGTTTACCCCTATGTATCCTTCTGATTTTAATCTTCACAACTTCCATCCAATTTTGCTGATCTTCACAACTTCTGTCTAATTTTGTCGATCATGATTTCTGTCAACCGTTCCCTCTGCAAAACTTTTGTCTACTTCTGCAGATCTTCAGGAATTCTGTCTAACTCTCAATATCTTCATAATTTTATTCTACCCTCGTACTCTCATAACTTGTATCTACCTTTGCATATCTTCATAAAATCTGTCTACCTCAACCTACTCTCAACATCTGTGTTCCACAGCCTGGTATTTTTCTAGTCAGCTTTTAGATAATTCTTCCAAAACCTTAATTTACTTTTATTTACTTCATTATTGGGAAAGGCAACTTTGATATTCTCATTTTAACTAATCTAAGCGCATTTTCTTTCTTTTTGTTTGTACGAGGAAATTTTTGGTCTTTTTAACAATAATAGTGTTATGAATTTCTCACTTTTTTGTCCTTCAATCAACAGCAACATCCTATCCACGTGGACTTATTCTGAGTTAAAGACATACCCGAATACGTGTACTATCGGCATTAGTTTTTTTTTTTTTTTTTTTTTTTTTTTTTTAAGAATCATTTCATATTTTTATTAACAAACCTATTTTCATCTACATTTATTCCCTTAAACCCTTCCTTCATTGCGAGTTTCTAAAGGCTTATAGAGACTCAATCTAGGACTCTTTTATAGCACGACTTTTTGCGGACAATCGGTTAAAAGTAAACTTCTACCTCACTTAGTTCTCTACTACATAAATTGCTCCTGACGAGATGGCCCTGATTACTTCAATCGTCTTTTAGGCCAACATAGTAATTTATCCTGACAGTGTTGTTAATTCTAGTTGCCGGAGACCTGCTAACGTTTTATAGTTTCAGCTAAAACTATATTTACCGGCAAAACTCGTGTCTTCTGTACATTAACGTCAGTTATAACTTGCTGAGTGTCACTAGCATATATTCTGACATCTTTTATTATCTTGCCATTAATGCCATATGTAAAACCTAAGTCTCGCGTTGTTATCCAGCTTAACAGACAGGCATGACGTGAGTTTTATAGCAATAACCTATAGATTAAGCATTGGTTATTTTTTGCAAAGTTTTACAGAAAAGTACCGCACTACATCATATTCAGTACTGTCAATTTACTTTCGCGCAAAATTAATAGCGACCATATATTGCACTATTATATACAGCACGTATAATCAAGAGGAATTCTTGAAACAAGCACACATCATATGTGTTTTCGCATGACACTAGCTTTAATCATTTACAAAACAGAGAATGGCCGCAAATATTTCCTAGGTGTATTACGATTAGCGTTTGGAAAAAAGGGAGTTTTCCACGACCATGCTCCATCCAAAATCCCATTTTTAAGCTTTCTTTAAAAAAGGCAAGCTAAACATTGACAACAACTCTTTTTCTAAATTCGCTAATTGGCTTTGCAAAATCTTAATTCTTGGTAGCAGTTTTGTTAGAAGATTTAGCTGATTCACATTCATTGGGTTATTTCCTAATTTCCTATTCCTGGTTAGTTAAATGTCTTTGGCTCATATTCTGGAATCAATTAATGTCTTAGCAAATTAAATTATTATTATTATTATTATTATTATTATTATTATTACTTGCTAAGCTACAACCCTAGTTGGAAAAATAGGATGCTACAAGCCCAGGGGCTCATATATATATATATATATATATATATATATATATATATATATATACATATATATATATATATATGTATATATATATTATATATATATACATATATATATGTATATATATACATACATATATATATGTATATATATATATATATATATATATATATATATATATATATATATAACCAGACACTTGCTCTTTATTATATAGGAGTGATAATTTCTCTTGATGTTTCTTTCCCGTATTGATATGTGTGCATCGATGACTATACCTGTAACGCCACTTCACAAGTTATCAAATAATTATTAATATCATCAGGATGAAAATACCTCACAAAAATATGAATAACGTTTTTGCTTTGTTTTCTTGAAATGATTTACAGAAATTAGAAATTACTTTCTTTTAACTGTAGGAAAGCTTAAGTTACAGTTTTTATTTTCTCATTTAAATCGTCATGAAATGTCATCCTGACTCTTGTAATTCGTTGTTTATTTTCCAGAGGATTATTACCAAGCAATATTTACTCAGATTAGATGATAAATACAATAATATTGATTATGATAATAATGATAATGACTGATCTCAAACTGATACTTATCTTTCCTTTCAAAATCATCTCTTGCTCTTATAGCATCGAATTTTTTTCCAATATTGGTGATCTTTTTCTGGTGTTTTATAGGTTTCCTTTATTATTTTAATTTCCTTATTATAAATTTTTACCTTTTATAAGTCTCAAATTTCCAAATTCTTTACAGTATTTAAGAGAAAATATGTAACAACGAAATAAACTTCGTTTTCTTTGCTTCAGTCATCTTTTATAGATAATGTTATGATTCTGGTGTGTGAGAATATCGTCATATATGTATGAATGTATATATATGCATGTATGCGTGATCAGTAATAATTTTACGAAGCCATATTTGTTGCTTTCTGAAATCAATCTAATATGTTGGCGTCGATAAGAAAGTCCTGCAATTGTCACGTAACGCCTCTGTAACCAGCGATTACCACCAAATCAATCTGTCAATTTAAATCCTGTGCCTTTTCTTTTTTCTGCTTTAGATCCTCCATTTTGTCACTTGTTCGAGTTATCATTGAGCTTTTAAAGACTTTCTTACATTCATTTTCTCTTCCCTAAAGGAACTAGTGACACACTTTCTGTATTTTTTTCCTTGTTTTTATTTTCTAGTTTTTTTCTCGAGACTGTTATTTACTTAATCTACTGACACTGAAAAATTCCCTGGAAAATGTCTCCAATCTTCATTTTGTCTCTCCACTTTGAATTGACATTACAGTTTCAACCATTTTTCTTGTTGGTTTTCATCTCTTGACTTCAATAAGATATTTCATTTAATAAGTAAACAGACTTACATTCATAGCTCTCTCTCTCTCTCTCTCTCTCTCTCTCTCTCTCTCTCTCTCTCTCTCTCTCTCTCTCTCTCTCTCTCTCTCTGAAAAAAAGTATTGCTTTTTTACCTATGAAGATTATATGTGACGTATGTCATGCTCACCAGTGTTATTAAGCATTTCGTGAATAAGAAATCGAATTGCCTGATTTAAACCCAAAATAATCAAGGTCAGTCTTTTTATATCTTGATTTGGGCTCATAGTGGAAGAAAATAGATAGCTTTTTAGAAAATAAACGAAAAATACTCTCAAATCTAACGGACTAAATCCCTCATTTATGCTTTACACTGTGAAATCCATATATGCTCAACTGTCAGTTTTAGCAGGAAAAATCTCTCGCTTGTAACCAGGTCTGTCAATGCTAAGGCCAAGATACTCTTGCTCATTCTTGAAGAAAGAATACTACTACAGAATAGCGCATGATGTGGAAAGAATTTTCAATGCCTGCTGGTTTGACCATTGACCTCTGGTTACATTGTATGAAGCTGTGATTCGTAAAGCAATTTACAGATAGCTTTAAAATGAATAAATCTCCTTGCTTTTATTGAGAAGCCTGTCTACGATATCTAGATACCTTAAGCCTAACCCGTAGCGAATTGGCAAAAGAATGAACCTCATAATATAATGAAACAAAAGAAACCTTTACATATATGCAGGTTTCCTAAGAAATTTCAAATAGCTTTATTCGGATCTATGGCTAAGATTAAGCTCAAGTGAAATAGAAGTGTTATTACGCTTGAAATTTGACAAATGGTATTTGTGCTCGTATTAGATAATAATGGAATTATATCACTAGATAATACCATAACAACCGAAAATGCTGTGACTCATTGGGATCCATAATGATTCGTAATGACGGAAGGGAAAAGGCGCTCACGAATATGTGGCTGTTTGAATATTCAACTCCTTTAAAACTAAATTATTTTATACTATTAGAGAGCAGAAATGTTCTGTTTTCTTTCCCAGGTAATGACTATTGTTATTATTATTATTATTATTATTATTATTATTATTGTTATTATTATTAGCCCATCTACAACCCTAGGTAGAAAAGCATGATGCTATAAGAGCAAGGGTTCCAAAAGGGAAAATAGTCCAGCGAGGAAAGTAATTAAATTGATTGATAGGTTGACTTGGTTATCTTTCGTCACAAATACCAGTCACTGACACCTTTTTCTGTTTCTGGAAAAGAATTCGGGATCGTGAGGTTTTTTTTAAAGTTGCTGTAGTTCAGTACCATACAGTAACAGTAAGTAAATGGGATATCCATACATACCCCTCTGAGTCAAGCCCCAACTTTTTATCCTTCTAGTCTTTTCTTTTTCTTGTTATCTCCTGGTTGGTCTAGGTAAGGGTATTGGTTTGGTGGTTCCATTATCCTTTAGATGTTATAGCATTCATTTATGCGGTCTATTTTAAGTCGCTTAAGCACTTAGCTATTTCTTCAAAAGAAATGTATAATGAGATGGAGAAAAGAATCTTTGCTGCTACTACTACTACTACTACTACTACTACTACTATTACTTTTACTAGTAGTAGTGGTATTAGTAGTAGACGCCAAATGGTATAATGAAACAGCTAATGCGAAGAGGTAAATTCAGATGCAAAGAATAAACTGAGGAAAGCGAAATAACAGAGGAAAAAACAAAGATAAAGAACAAAGTATCTTACGTACCACCACGTGAACAATATTCTCCCATTAGTCAAAGAACAGAGAAGAATAAGAAAAGAAAAGAAAAATATTTTGAAAAGTCTTCCTTAGTTCTTTCACTCTCTAACGCTCCACCATCTGGAGCATATGCTCTTGTTTTAGTCAAAGACAGGATGAGCATGTGAGCAAAAGAAAAAAAAAATTGAAATTAGCAAATATTAGAACAATGACATATCAGAAAACATGTCCTAAAGAGAACTTTTTCATTACGAAAGATGACGAAAGCAAAAACCGCAGATGATTTGTAGACAGGAAAAGCAGCAAGCAAAATAATTGAAATCGTTCATCAACGATGATGACCATAAGTGTCGAGACGCCAGATTATATAAAAAACGAATGTAAATGGATAATTGGAGCTGAATAAAATGGCGGTTAAGCTTTTTTTTCTATAAGAGAATGAGAAGGAATCAAAGCACTGGGGTTGTTTAAGTTTTTAGAAGTTAATTCTGTGAATATTTCGTAAGATTTGATATAAGTCAAAACATTTAAAAAATCAATTGAGATTTATAAAAGTCAAATACTCATACTTTGATAATGTCAACATGAATGACATTCTTTTAGTAGAATTTGGCTATGAATCCAAGTCAGAATTTGAAGAAAATAATAGAACAAAAATGTGTGAGAAAATTAGCACGTTAAGCAGTGAGGCACAAAATATTTCCAGGAAAAACGTAGCATAAAACAAGAGCTTTGAACAAATCTAATACACCATTTACTTTCATCTTTTCCGTGTGTCAATACATATTTCAACAGTCATCTCACCAATAATGCCAGAAAGGGAAGGTCCTTCGTACAGAAAAAATAAAAATGCCTTCAGTAACTACATGTTAAAAAATAATCCCTTCTAAGATATTTTACGATGTGTAAATTATACTTTTTACGTACGAATTATTGGCTGAACATTATTCCCAAAATGTAAAACTGCAGTGATAAAGTGCTTATTATTACTGACTGTGTAATTGAAGCTGTAGGGAAAATATAATGAATCCCAATCCAGAAGGAAGCAAATATTTTGCCTTTAAAAAAAAAAACAGAAGGTTATGGAAATGAGAGCCTGTTTCGGCTGTGCAAGAAACATGAAATATGTCAACAAGGTGTGACTTAGACTTTCCTCGTGGATCTTGACATTATTTTCGGACCTGGTTGTTCAACTTTGTTAAATGATTATGATGAATCCATTCGCATTCTAATTTGTAATGTTTGCACTATGTCGTTGCTATACCTTCCCTCTTGGTTTACATTGATATTTGTTTTAATGGGCGTTTATCTCTGGTTTTAATACTAAAATTCTTTGCTACCTTTTCGTTTCTTTCAGGAAATTAAAGTTTTTTTTTAAATGAAAAGCATCTTTGCTTGTATTCACTTTTTTGTCTTCAGTGTCATAGTGACCTGTGACCACGTCACAGCATGAATGAAGCAAAGACTGGACAAATGTATATTTTACTCTATTCATGTGTAGCTTGCTTATTTTGTGAAATATTGCTTTGTAATTTACCTGGCTTGTAAGATATTTCATGTTGGATTTATTAATACATTTTACTCTTCACATTCTCTCTGATACATCCTCGTACTCATATTGAACTCTTACAAGTATTATCCATATAAGAATCAGTATCATGAAAATCAAGTATAGTATTTCTTTGTCTAAAGGTCGTATGTGATAATGAACTTTTTTTTAGAAGTGGAAAAGTTTATAAAGTAAAACAGGAGACTGTATTGTTCAGTATTCAGCCAATTATTGTACTTTTCAGTTTCCTACAAGATGAAGCTACTTACATCAATAAAGAGTAGTAATTTTGTTTCCCACGAGATATAGCTACTTACATCAATGAAAAATAGTAATTTTCAGTTGCCCACGAGATTTAGCCACTTACATCAATGAAAAATAGCAATTTTCATTTTGCCCACGAGATGTAGCTACTTGCATGAAAAATAGTAATTTTTAGTTTTCCACGAGATGTAGCTACTTGCATAAAAGATAGTATTTTTAGTTTTCCACGAGATATAGCTACTTACATCAATAAAAATAGTAATTTTTCAGTTTGCCACGAGATGTAGCAACTTACATCAATAAAAAATTTTAATTTTCAGTTTCCCACGAGATGTAGTTACTTACATCAAAAAAAATTTAAATTTTTAGTTTCCCACGAAATGTAGCTACTTACATCAATAAAAAAAATAGTAATTTTTAGTTTTCTGCGAGATGTAGCTACTTACATCAATAAAAAATAATAATTTCGAGTTTCTCACGAGATGTAGCTACTTAAATCAATAAAAAATAATAATTTCAGTTTCCCATGAGAAATAGCTACTTGAATCAATAAAAAATAGCAATTTTCAGTTTCCTAAGAGATGTAGCTACTTACATCAATAAAAAATAGTAATTTTCAGTTTCCCACGAGATATAGCTAGTTACATCAATAACAAAGCAGTCATTTTCAGTTTCCCGCGAGGTGTGGCTATTTACATCAATGAAAATAATAATTTTCAGTTTCCCACGAGATATAGCTATTTACATCAATGAAAAATAGCAATTTTCAGTTTCCTAAGAGATGTAGCTACTTACATCAATAAAAATAGTAATTTTCAGTTTCCTGCGATATGTAGCTACTTGCATCAATAAAAAAACAATAATTTTTAGTTTCCTAAGAGATGTAGCTACTTACATCAATAAAAAAAATTAGTAATTTTCAGCTTCCTATGAGATGTAGCTAATTACATCAATAAAAATAGTAATTTTCAGCTTCCTACGATATGTAGCTACTTCATCAATTAAAAAAAATAGTAATTTTCCGTTTCCCATGAGATGTAGCTACTTACATCAATAAAAAATAGTAATTTTCCGTTTCCCATGAGATGTAGCTACTTACATCAATAAAAAATAGTAATTTTCCGTTTCCCATGAGATGTAGCTACTTACATCAATAAAAAATAGTAATTTTCCGTTTCCCATGAGATGTAGCTACTTACATCAATAAAAAATAGTAATTTTCAGTTTCCCACGAGATGTAGTTACTTGCATAAAAAATAATAATTTTCAGTTTCCCACGAGATATAGCTTCCACGCCAGTAGAAATAGTAATTTTTATTTTCCCACGAAATGTAGCTATTTACATCAATAAAATTTAATAAGGTTTAGTTTCCCCACAAGATATAGCTATTTACATTAAAAAAAATAGTAATTTTCCGTTTCTCGCGAGATGTAGCTATTCACGTGAATGAAAAATTATGATTTTCAGTTTTCCACGAGATTAGCTATTTACATCAATAAAATAATAATGATAATAATAATAATTATAATAATTATAATAATAACTACGTTTATAATCACACCAGGTCTAAAATCTTCAGTCTATTAGCTTTAGGAACTTATTTAGATCACTACTACTTGAACCAAACTGCTAAAATTTGTTACAAGGTTCATTGACGATTCATTTTCTGCAAGTGTTAACAGTACCTTCAGGTTTTTAATTTTCCTGGGTCTTATCATGACCTTTCATATCTTGTCCAGAATATTAATTTTTTTCATAAGTTTCCATTAGAAATAGGCGTTAACCTCTCTCTCTCTCTCCTCCCCCCCCTCTCTCTCTCTCTCTCTCTCTCTCTCTCTCTCTCTCTCTCTCTCTCTCTCTCGGAGTTAGGACCACCAGAATACATATTAAACTTTCTTGACAATCTCCGCCAATAGGCGCTGCTTTGCATATACACCGAAAGCTAAGTAACCTTGAAT
Organism: Palaemon carinicauda; assembly: GCF_036898095.1. Classification (NCBI taxonomy): domain Eukaryota; kingdom Metazoa; phylum Arthropoda; class Malacostraca; order Decapoda; family Palaemonidae; genus Palaemon; species Palaemon carinicauda. Next base: position 56,934,142 of record NC_090762.1, on the reverse strand, counting down.
CACCAGAGCTATACGTTGCTAATTAGTATCTGATCTTACATCTAAGAAATTCAAATAATCATTGAAATTTACCTGGGAAATCCAAGCATTGTTGAAGGCAGCATTTTGGCAGGCGGAGTCCAACGAAAGGAGTTTATCTTTTTTATTTAATTCCGATTCTTTTGCTGAAGAAATAAAGTAGTGTCGTTGCCTCTCGTTGTCGACTTTTTTTTTCATACACTGTGGATTAAAAATCATAAACAGCAGCTGTCACAATATCATGAATCAAATTAGCAAAATTTGATATAATATAATTAATATTCCCGTATATTCGATAAAAAATTACAGACAGGTTAAGATATGTACTGAGTTTTCTCTGCATAATTGTAGAAAATAGCTAACTTGATTTATTTTCCGGCACTCATGAAGCACAGACGATGATCTGGTAATAGATTTATACGAACACACTAAAAAGTGTAACAAAATTACATGAAACTTTAATGGATCTGTGATATGAAATAAAGTTTCATTTCGTTTCTCAGGAGATGTTTTTATGTTCCTCCAAATAAAAATATTCACCCACTGGATTGTGAGTCGACACCGATTCCATCAGTACTGAGAGTTTTAACAAACGAGAAAAGTCTATAAGTACAATGATTGGTAAAGATTAACGTACTTTGCAAAGACGAGTCTTCGAGATCGCAAATTTGAATCGTTTGAATGGAAGATGTTCAACGTCCTCTTTTTCTCATTCCTTCTCTCTTCAATCTTTGAACCTCCTCCCCCTCATATCGTACCCCATTGCCCCCCCCCCCCCCCCCAACTCCCATTCCTCCTCTGGTACTCAAGACAGCCATGAGACAAGACTAAATAGCGGGTTGTGTTTGCATGCATGCGAATCTGCGTACGTCTGTACATAAGCGTGTGCTTGCTTGTGATGCTTGGGGGTTGAGGCAGCTGCCTCAGCTAGGGTACCCTATGGATGCCCGGGCATTGAAGGGAGGGAGGGAGGTTAGCCACGCCTGGTCGGGGGGTGGGGTGTAGTGGGCAAAAGTGCTTTCACAGACCCTTCAGGAATGCAGTCATGAATGCGGTTATGCTTGTCGACGAGCTGTTGAAAAGAAACGGATGAGAGAAGAAACGACTGAAAAGGCGGCGGGGTAAGATAAATAAATAGCATGAATGCCATGGGCGCCCCGCGCGTCCTTTGTGGCTGAAATATAGATTATGATCGCTGTCCTGGGTCCTCGGGTATGATCCTTCAGCTGAAGAAGGAGAGGAAGAATGGAATAAACTACCTCTTACCTCACGTCGGTGACATTCGAATTAAGTGGATCTCAGCAGAGGACGAAGCCCAAAAGGTCTGTTATTTATTTCAAGTGTTATTATTAGATGTTGTTATGTATATTCAGTTCTAAGGCATTTTCATTTTCCTTCGTTTTGGGCACACTTGCTTATTTAGAATATGTAAACAATAGTGATTATGATAATACTATTGGTTGTTACTATAATGGTTCCTGACAATTGGTTGACCTTAAAAGTAAGATGGCTTTATGTTAGCACGATTTATAACAAGCTAAAGTCCGCAGGAGCTATTTAAACCTTATGAAAAAAATGTATTACCTTCATAATCAACTGGCTGAATGCAATGACATCTTCAAATGCATAAATGCATTGACTCCTGAAAGAAAAACCAATTGACAGAAGAATGGCAGATAAGGGGGAACAAACTGATGTGTCTGTGCTGATAAACGAGTAATCAAAGGCAGAAAGCGAGAGACAGAGTGAACTGATGAAGCAAAAATTTATACAGTCACATCAACGGACAGGCTGGAATAGAAGTATCGTCTGAAAGGAGATTGGCAATCAAGCAGAGACACTTTTATATCTAAGCTTGTATGTATGTATAGAGAGAGTGAATAGTTATACTAACACACACATTATATAAATCGCCAGCCATTGCTAATCCACTGCAGGACAAAGGCCTCGGATATGTCCTTCCACTCCCGTTTGTTTATGGTCTTTCTATGCCAGCCTATATCAGCAAATTTTCTTAACTTGTAAATCTTTCGTCTTCTCTTCCTTCCCCTGCTTCTTTTGCAATCTCTAGGGACCCATTATTATTCAATTTCATTATATGTCCAGCCCATATCCATTTCTTTTTCTTACTAGTTGTTAGAATATCCTCTACTTTAGTTTGCTTTCGTATCCATGTTAGCTCCTTTTCTGCCTCTTAGTGTTATTTCCATCATTATTCTTACCATAGTATTTGAGTTGTAACTCGGATGTTTTCTAAAGCATTAGTATGGCTCCAAGTTTTTGATGCACAAGTTGATGCTAGTAGGACCATCTGATTTTTAGATAAAGTGGCATTTTACGTTTCATAATCTCATTTAGTTTACCAAAATCTCGCTATCCCATGCTTATCCTTCTTTTAATTTGAGTCTTGTGTCCTGTCGGAACTCTTACTGTCTGTCCTAATTAACCCATATTCATTAACAATCTCCAGAAGTTTGCCCATAACATTATTTGTTGTCTGCATTTTCACTGAACATCATCTTAGTTTTATTCATATTAATATTTAGTCCTACGTATCTGCTTTCTGTATTCAAATCTTTTATCATCTTTTACAATTCCTTCCCATAATCACCTAATAGAACTATATCATTTGCAAATCTTAAATTGCTAAGGTATTTCCCATTCCTACATTCTCCCAATCTAATTTTTTCAAAAATATCTGGACACGCTGTAAATAATTTAGAAGAGATGGAATCTGTCTTGTTTAACTCCTTTCTCAATCGGAATTCTCTCTCTCTCTCTCTCTCTCTCCTCTCTCTCTCTCTCCTCTCTCTCTCTCTCTCTCTCTCTCTCTCTCTCTCTCTCTCTCTCTGTATAATATATATATATATATATATATATAGAGAGAGAGAGAGAGAGAGAGAGAGAGAGAGAGAGAGAGAGAGAGAGAGAGAGAGAGAGAGAGAGAGAGAGAGAGAACATCACTGTGATAAGTCAAGTCATGCAATCTTTTCACCTCCTCTTCCCTCTGTTTTTTTGTTCCATACCCTTCTCTTCTGTTCTCCTTCAGTAAAGGCAAATCATGCATTACCTTTCTTCTCCTCCCTTTTTTTCCCTCTTGGCCAGTGCCCAGGTCCCTCGGTTAACAGGTGCCCACGTGCCCAAAATCATTCACTCGGCTCGTACCCCATGCACGGTTGAACACTTGCCATGCGCACTGAACATGGGGTCATGCCTCTTTCATGCATACTTAATCCGAACCCAGTCAGGGTTATTACTTCCTACTTAGTTCAACCCCACACCTTTTTTTTTTTTACTTGAGGAGAGGGAGGATCTGGGTAAGATAAGGGCGTTGCTTGCTGGTCTTATTGGCTTTTGGAAGTATTAAGAAAAACTTCATTTTTACGTACTTGTTTACAAGATAATTCTTGTAACTTTTATTATTTTATACTGTATTTTATTTAATGTCATGTTTTTTTATTGCTTTTTTCTTACATTTCAACTTCATTTCTTATAAGAAGTGTTCCTCTTAGGCTATGTATTCTTAAATTGCCCATTATTTTGTCATTTCCTGGTATAAGTTATTTTGCAATTGCCTTCATGAATTTTCTCGTGTTTTTTACTTATCATTATTTCATGCTGTAAGCATTCCTATCTCTCAATATTTTTCTGGATTCATTTCTTTCTCATACATTTCAAATGATACTTATTCCTACCATGCAGCATTTTCTTTTCTAGAATTGCTCTTTTTCTCTCATTTTTTAATAATTTCATGCAGAAGGTGTTGTTCTCGGGCTATTTATTTCTCAAGTTTTTTTTTTTTATTTTAGCTTTATTTCCTTTCAGTTAAAACCATGATTTATTTTTATGTTTTATCCATTTCATATTCGTTTCTTGGTATTCAGTACACCATTTTGGTCATAAATTCCACATTATGGAAGTATCTCTTATTTATTTAGGTTAATTCACGTATATAAATAATCACAAAAATACTTAGCTTACAGACAGAATTATTTCCTTTTCATAAAAATGGCGTCGCATGTAAAAGGTCTTCGACATTTCAATGGTATTTAGATATATGTGTGAATTGTTGCTGAAGAATTTTATTCGTTTCATACATGCATTTCACACACCTCCACAATTTATCAAAATATTCAATTTATCAAAATATTCAATCTTTCATATTATGCAGAATTGTATAAATTCTTCTTAACGCTTCATACAAATTCGTGTTTGAATTCACTTCTCGTATATGTTGGTATTTATTTTCTACATTTCATTGAATTCCTCTGATGTTTATCATTCGGTTAATCTTTCACTCTCTGAGACTCGTCTTTGAATTCCTAATAGATCAGTTTCATCATTTTTTCAGGAATCTTGCTTTCTATCCACGTATCACCTCTGCATTTTTTAAATTTTATTTTTTTTTCAGTTCTTTGAATTTCACGAATAAGATCAATGATGCTATTAGTTGCATTCTTCGATTATTTTTATTTTTTTCTTAATTTTCTTAGGCTTCATCAATAGAATCTCAACGCATTCTATATATTTACAGCTGGTTACCATTTTTTTTATTTTGGTATAGCTGTGAGCAGGGTAACTTGCTATAAGCCGATATAAAGTGCATTGAGATTGCAGTCAGTAGTAGTAGTAGTAGTAGTAGTAGTAGTAGTAGTAGTAGTAGTAGTAGTAGTAGTAGTACCTGACCTTTGACTGATAGAATTCCCACCTTTCAATAACTTTCACCTTTAGATTATTATTTCGCGTCGTTTTGGATCTCACTTTGGTTCTCACTTTTCATAATAAAAAAGATGGTCTCTGCTTTCAGTATTCTAGCTATATTGAGTTTCATCTCCTGTTCCTTTGTATTTCATTTCTAGATTTATCCTTCATCGCCAAATGACAATCGCAAAATCTTTTAGAATTCGTCTCTCATCTATCCATGTGTTGTCAAATCAAGAACATCTCTGATTGTGATGCAACCTCTGACCAACACCAAATTTAATTTGATTGTAGTTAACTTTCTCGTATTTTTAGTGTTCGACTGTAATTCTGATTGTTTCACCTTCTGACCATTCCTGTATTCGAGTTGTTTAATTGTGTTTCATCTTCTGATTATTCTTAAGTCCATCCCTTATTTCTATTATAATTCTATGCCTACGATATTTTAGTAGCTTAATCTTTCACAAATCTTCTGAGGGGCATGTCATTTGTCATCATTGACTCATTAAGATACATTTACAAGCCTCATATATATATATATATATATATATATATATATATATATATATATATATATATATATATAGATAGATAGATTGATAGATACATAGATACATAGATATATATGTATTTATATATATATACATATATATTTATATATATATACATGTTTATACATATATATATATATATATATATATATATATATACATACATACATACATATATATATATATATACATACATATATATATATATATACACATACATATATATATATACATATATATATATATATACATATATATATATATATATATATATATATATATATATATACACTTTTTAAACCGTGGAGGTCTTTTATAATACTGTAATACGCTTTTTATTTAAGTTTTTTCATTGAAATTTATATTCAAAATTATGGTTTAGTTTTTTCTTTACCCTCTACATTCTTCTCACAGCGGATTTAAAACATTTCTTACAATTCATCTTTCACTTATTTTTGTATGAACATATAAAATGTATTTTCAGCATTATATTCTTATTTTGAATCACTTTTTTCTAAATATTTTTTTTTTTTTCATTTTTGTTCCTCTTTTCATATGCTTATAGATTCTTTTCAAAACACTGACCATTTGTTTAAGAATTCCTATTATCTTAGAATTCATCAATAAGTCGCTTTGCCTTTTGAAGTCATTTATAAATACTCTTCAAATTGCTATTGGCACAAACTCATTTAAAGACCTACAATTTTAGACTTCAATATGTTTCGACATTTATGATCAACCTCAAAATAAAGTTTATAATATTTGCTTATGATTCCCATCGTTATGTAATTTCTACAACTTTTCCCAAAGCTTAACAGTATAGGTTAAACGTAAGTAGGTAACGACTAATTAGTAGCAGCTTAGCAACTTAGTAGCAGTCTGGCGACTTAGTAGCAGCCTTGCAACTTAGTTGTAGCCTTGCAACTTATTAGTAGCCTTTCAACTTAGTAGTGTCCTTTCAATTTAGTAGTAGCCTTTCAACTTAGTAGCAGCCTTTCAACTTAGTAGTAGCCTTTCAACTTAGTAGTAGGCTGGAAACTTAGTAGCAGCCTTTTCAACTTAGTAGTAGCCTTTCAACTTAGTAGTAGCCTTTCAACTTAGTAGCAGCCTTTCAACTTAGTAGTAGCCTTTCAACTTAGTAGTAGGCTGGAAACTTAGTAGCAGCCTTTTCAACTTAGTAGTAGCCTTTCAACTTAGTAGTAGCCTTTCAACTTAGTAGCAGCCTTTCAACTTAGTAGTAGCCTTTCAACTTAGTAGTAGGCTGGAAACTTAGTAGCAGCCTTTTCAACTTAGTAGTAGCCTTTCAACTTAGTAGTAGCCTTTCAACTTAGTGGCAGCCTTGCAACTTAGTAGCATTCTTGCAACTTAGTAGCATTCTTGCAACTTAATAGCAGCCTTTCAATATAGTAGTAGCCTTTAAACTTAGTAGCAGCTTTACCACTTAGAAGCAGCTTTGAAATTTAGTAGTAGCCTGACAACTTAGTAGCAGCCTTGCAACTTAGTAGCCTTAGTAGCAGCCTTGCAACTTATTAGCAGCCTGGCAACTTAGTAGCAGCCTGGCAACTTAGTAGCAGCCTGGCAACTTAGTAGCAGCCTGGCAACTTAATAGCAGCCTGGCAACTTAGTAGCAGCCTGGCAGCTTAATAGCAGCCTGGCAACTTAATAGCAGCCTGGCAACTTAGTAGCAGCCTTGCAACTGACTATGGGAGTTTAGAGTGTGGAGAAAATGGGTCACAATGAAGCACGATCATTCATATGAGCTAGTGAGTAAACTATCCTTCAACACCTTGGTTTTACAATACAGCGTCATTTATGTATCCATATTTCTAATTTTATAGATATTTAACCGTAAGATTAAATTCAGTGTCAATAACCACAGCGTTGTGATGCCAGGCCACAGAAAATCAGGTAATAATCATAAATCATATTAATAGTTTAAATAGGAATTGTTTAGTGTTATAAGTTTAGTGGCCCTTTAACCAACAAACAAAGTCATCAAGACTCGAATTATTATTATTATTATTATTATTATTATTATTATTATTATTATTGTAGTTGTTGTTGTTGTTTTCGCTGTTGCTGCTGCAGCTGTCCTTTATTAAAATGTACAAACTTTCGTACGAAAAGCAATTAAATGGCCATACACTTGCAATATAGGTTGAATCGAATATTAAAAAAGAATTAAATTTCAAATCAATATTAAAGAATATTTCCTTTAAATTGCAAAAGCATGGCGTCTTGTTATACTAAACGAAATTCTATTTCGTTCATCGAAATGATCAAGAATCCCGTTTTTTTCTTTCACTGAATCCAATTTACAGAAATCAATTAACCTAACAATCTTGTGTTATATCAAAACTATTCTTCAGACATTTTAGTCAAGACAATTTCCCCATTAAAAGCACCTGTGCCTCACGTTCTCCGTCATTTGCATCTGCAGAGTAAATAATTACCCCGAAAGAATGAATTCTGAAGGAATCTGGTGTTGAAACTCGCACGGTGGAGGCAACTTAGAACCAGATGTTTTTTTCCTTTATCATTGTACATTAAAAAAAAATGTCTATCATTCAATATAGATGGATACTTGCAAATTCATAAGGATTTTCTATTTTTACTTTTATATCTAAATTGTTTTCAAGTTTATTATGGCCTAAAACTTGTTTCGTTTCGTCTGACCTCTAATTTGCCGTCCAACATTCCGTAGTGAAATGCAGATCTACTGCACGCAGAGTAATAGGATGATAAAGAAATGTGGAACTCGAGCGGAGTCTGTAGGATACTTTAGAGGGACACATCAGACCTCCTATTTGCTTGGACATATGTTAGGCTAGAGCCTGTGTTACCATGAGATTGGAATAATCTAAACCATCCACATACACACACACACACACACACACATATATATATATATATATATATATATATATATATATATATATATGTAGATATGTGTATAAATAAATTATATATATATATATATGTGTGTATGTGTGTATACATAAATTAAATATATATATATATATATATATATATATATATATATATATAATATATATATATATGTGTGTGTGTGCGCTTGTGTGTATAAATAAATTATATATATATATATATATATATATATATATATATATATATATATACACTCACACACAAATATATGTAAGTATGCCACAATGTCATCAGTATTTATTGAGTCATTAATGATATACACTATGATCAAATACGCACATATATATTTATATTGCAATTTATATATAGTTATGTGTGTGTGAAACCGGTTGATTGGGATTAAATGTTCCCATTGATAGAGTAATCTAATTATATCTCCTTACAAAATCTTACGTATCCCGACGCGTCTTCGATTTCAACAAGAAGAATTTAATTTAGAAATCACTTCAGCATTTACACTGATTGGTCATCGTAGATATAAAAAATATACAAGTTGTGAAAAGATTGTAAAAATTTTTCGATAAAGGTAACGAAATTTCTCTGTCTCTAAAGTCTATCAGACAATATGTCTTGCAACTAATTACCTCTTTTTATTCATAGAGCTGCAAAGATAGATTCGTGAGCAATGCCTTTGGGTAATTTGCATCGTGTTGTAAATATCTCCTTTTCCTTTAACTGTGACCTGGATTATTCTTTCCAATCTCCTGAAATGTTTCCAATTTCAGTTTGAATTTTGACGTCACAGAAACTGACGTGAACACGCTTTATTATAATAATTATCATCTTTTTATCAATTCCAAAATATTCAGAATGTTGAGCATTATTTCAGTATGTTCCCGAACCCTCTTTACTGCAGTGTATGATTCGCACTACTTGATGTATGTAAGTGTGCATGTATGTTTATACGCATAAGCATTCTGATTATTATTTCAAAATATATTCACTGTTTGCTTTGCGTCTAATGCTGCTTTCTATTCCATGAAACCCTATTAAATAATCATGGGGAACCCGAGGGAGATTCTCATTAACCTTCCTTCCAAATTATTTGCTCGTTTTCTTAAACGCTTTAAGTCTGTTTATTCAGCCTAATTGTCTTAGGACACCCTTGTGACTGCATCTCTAATCCCTTAGAATCTTGTCTACTGATATATCCGCTTGGCTTTTATAAACGATTATCCTTTCTTATGGCAAAAAATCCATTTCATGATGACGAGCAGGTAATCTGGGGGGGATCTATCCGAGTCTGACATGTGCGAAGCTTGAGCCCAGGCACAGTTAATGTACATAATGTGACACTACTGGCTTAGGTCACGTCAGGTTGAAGTCAGTGTAAATTTCCCAGGTCACGCAGAGGAGAAGAGGAGGTCTGCTCAAACAAAGGAAGGGCATTTGCTTCGCGTGGGTCTCTGTAATTTTTTTTTTTTTTTTAGTTACCCTGAGATATTAAAACCGGTGTCAAACGAGTAGATTGACATGGCTTATCGCGTCGCAAAACGTTGTGCGAATTAGATTCTGTTTTCTTATACCTTTATAAAATTTGTTACATACTGGAGTTTTCGTGGAAGTATGCAGTGTCTGTATATATATATATATATATATATATATATATATATGTATATATATATATATATATATATATATATTTATATATATATATATATATATATATATGTGTGTGTGTATGTATATATATATGTATGTATATATATACACATATATATACATATATAAATATACACATATATATACATATACATATACATACATATTTATGTGTATATACATATATATATATATATATATATATATATATATATATATATATAATCACATACATACTTACACAATTATATATATATATATATATATATATATATATATATATATATATATATATATGTATATATACTTTTCATAGTATGTATAATCACATACATACCTACACGATTACTTATATATATATATATATATATATATATATATATATATATATATATATATATATATATAAGTAATCGTGTAAGTGTGTATGTGACTATACATACATACTTGCACAGTTAAGTCTGTATGCAGCAAAATTTTGTTCTGTATGTATGTGTGTGTATATATATATATATATATATATATATATATATATATATATATGTGTGTGTGTGTGTGTGTATTACATACATATATATACATATATATATATATATATATATATATATATATATATATATATATATACATACATATATTAATGTATCTGTATACGTAATTAAAAACATATATAATACGTTTGCTCAAATAAATATGCATACACGTATGCAGTCACAAATGTGCTTGTCACTTACATAGACAATTATACTGATATCACAAGATATTTTCTTATTCCAAAGAACCCATCTCTTATGGTTTTAGCTTTGTATGTATTGGTTTTATTGCGATATAAATTTGAATAATAAGTCATATTAGTTTACCAAATCAAAATATCATGATTATTATTTACAATATGAACCCCATCCACTAAAATAGTTCTCTATTGACTTCTGTTTCAGAGCGGAAACGGCTATAGAGCCTTTGTTTAAATGTTTATGATTAATTTCAGAATGCTATTCACGCCAAGAATTAGATTGGATATTGCAATTTTCTTTTTGATTATTCATAATTATTCACATAGTTCCCAGTTGTATTAGAAGTAAAAAAGAAAAAATCCTCGAATATTATTATT